>NC_068938.1:158763973-158909256 GCF_016801865.2 Culex pipiens pallens
ATAGGAAACCTACTTGACCTAAATGTCAAGCTCTTATAGGCGTTTATTCTTTCTACTTTTCATCGGTCTGATAGCCGAGCAGGCTAAGGCACCAGTCCTCTTTGTGAGAACTTGGCTTGAATCCCGTCGATTGCAACTTTTTTTTATCCATATTGGGTGATTTTTCTCACAAAGGCGATCCATTTGCATGCGATTTTCAACATCGTTTTTTTTTTTTGCTGTGATATGCATAATCGAAAACATTTATGTTGGTAGAATGTCTTGTCTATGGTAGAATGTCTTGTAAACGGCAAAAATAAATCATGATATTTTATTTTGAATTTTTGTCACTAAAGCTATTCGCAAAATATTTCATTTCATTTCATTTAAAAGGTTGCTTTGGCAATTATTTGGTGCTACCTTTCAATAGCTAGTTTGTTGAATTGCTTGAAGTTTGCAGATACTAAGGAGAATGAAATGGTCAGAGTAGGAAAAGTAATTAAAATAATTCAAAACAATTTTTATGTCATTTATTAGGGGAGAAAAAAAAAACATTTTTGCATTTCCGTCGTGAAACTACTTACTTTTCCTGTCATTCTTGAATGACGAAATAGCCTACTTTTCTGTGCCAAAAATAACAGAATCGAATAGCAACACTTTTCAAAATAAATGCTGAAAAGTTGAACTTTTCAGCACTTGTTTCGAAAACTAACACTTTTCAACATTTTTTTGATTTAAACGATTTATTGACAAAATACATGAAAATTTGACATAAAATTTCACTCAGTGTGTGTTTTTTGGAATTGCAAAAAATGTTGTATGGAACTCGTTGCAAAACTTGATTTTTTCAGCACTCTTCGTATTTATCCAACTCGGTGAACCTCGTTGGATAAATGTACGACTCGTGCTGGAAAAATCCTCTTTTTGCAACTTGTTGCATAAACTACTATTATGCATTAGAGTGATGGTGCAAAATGTGGTTTTAGAACAATGTATTTTTAAAAATGTTTAGCTTGAATTTGATAATATTTGGAAAATGTGATTAACAAATTCCGGCCCATTTTTGATGCAAAATCTTTTTTGTTTTTTGGTACAAACACCGTTTTCAAGTTTTATGCATTTTTGGCTATTTTTTTTAAATATTCAACCATTTTTATTTTAAAAAACGTTACTTAATCCACCGGAAGGTGGTTGCTGCCTTCCTCCTAAAAGCCTTGCAACCACACACTACGAAAGCTTTGGCTAACGCTTACTTAGTAAAGACACTATACATCTGAGTGCTGCCATCTAGGTATGATAAATTTAATGAACCATTTGAAAGCACTGCAGTGTTTGTGTGCGTGCACTGAGCGTAAAGTTCCGACAGCTATCCGCCGGAGCTTTCAAATTATGTAAATAATGACCCTTTTTAGTATCAACCAAAACAGTTTTTCGAACATATCTTTTAAAGTACTGCACCAAGCCGGATGAAATTTAAAAAAGACTTAAAGAACCTGAAGGCAAATCCAAAAACATAGATCCGGACAAAATCGGTCGAGCCAGTTCCGAGAAAAGTGAGTGAGAAAAAAAATTCTACGTCCATCCACACGCACAGACATTTGCTCAGAATTTGATTCTGAGTCGATATGTATACGTAAAGGTATATCTGGGAGGCTTATTTAAAAAGTTCAATTTTTGAGTGATTTTATAGCCTTGCCTCAGTGAGGTGAGGAAGGCAAATATTATAAGGAAAAGCACCCAGCAAAAAATATTGACAGACACCTGAGATAATTTCTATGGATTTTCTGCTGGTTGCAAAACAGAATATATTAAATTTTAAATCTTATGAAAAATGCTAAAAAACTAATTATTAAATTCCAAGTGAAACTAAAGTTATTACTAAAGTTATAACTAAAGTTTTATATCTTATTCCGATCTATGGTTCCAGAACTCAATAAGCTTTTATTTGATGATAAATGTAACAACAAACATTTACAATTGATTGTACAAGATTTTTCAATGAAAATTTTAACTTCTGGTTGATTGTTTGCAGGGGATTTTTTTTAGTGAGGGGGAGGGCCAAACAGTTTTAATAGAATTTGCCTTGGCCTAGTTATCAATGTTGAAAATTAAACTTTATTTAAATTGTTTGATCTTTTCAATCGAAACTTCACAATTTCAGAATTAGTCACTAAAAGAATTAGTTGCTAAAACCACTTTCTTTAAACGATTGTAATTTTTATTAAAAAGAGCAGAAAATTTAATAAATCTTTCATTTTCAAAATTGATAATCAAGCCAAGGCAAAAATGCAGGATATCTTTACCAAATAAAATAACAATTCCAACTAAGTTTGATATTTACTCAACGTGCTGAGTGCAAAATTGAGTGCATTTTCATAATTGTCCTCTAAAGATTTAATACTTTAACTGCTAATTTTTAGGGAGACTTATGTGTAGAAAAATTAATATCGAAGTAAAGTTTAAAATTATGCAATTTGACAACGTTTCTTTTTCCTGTCCTAATATTAGAGTTAGGGTTGACATTTTCATATATTTTTGAATTTATTGCCAAGCTGCTAATTTTTTTAATGTTTTAAATAATTTTTTTCAGGGACAGAAATATGTTTGAAATTTTATTCTATTTACCTATCACTTGACTGTTAAATAAAATTTCATGATTACGGACTTATCTCCATTATTTTACAATCAACCATTAGTAAATTTGAGTTTGAATTTTATGTTGTGTTTGCCTAATTCCAAGCTTTATTAAATTTCGCATAAATAATAATGTGACATGTACTTTAAAATTTCACAATTTTTCCAATGCTTAAAGCGTTCCATTGTTTAGTTTAAAAATGCTGCAAAACTATTTAAAATTTCAAATTTACTCAAAACCTTGCGGGAAAAAACAAGTCAAACATTGCATCACTTCCACTGGATCACTAGCGCGGCATCGTTTACACACTGTGATCGTCGTCATTCTAGCGTTAAACCTTAAACAGCACGTTATTTTTTATCACTATTAATTGTGGCTGATTCATGGAAGAGGGCACCCAAAATGCGCGTTCCTGGACGACGACAATGATGTGGTCGCGGTTTATGTTTTTTGAAGACTAGCCAAGCGTTTAGTAAGGTTGACCGCTAAGTGACACGATATTATACAAGATTCAGACAAATGCCCGCCATGGTACTAAAATTAGGACAGGTTTGTAGTTACAGCTGATTGTCATAAGCGGCTCATCATAAGAGCAGATTGCAAACAATACTTCAACCCTGTGTTGCCAACCCGCGAAAGCCAACACTCCAACCAACCGAGGCGCTTCGAGTGAGTTTTAATTGACGATACTTAAAAGAACCCCCTTTTGAGCTCGACCAGCGGACCCGCAACTAAGCCCTCGTCCACCGGGCAGGTGTGCTTACCGGCCCCTCAGCGCCTGGTCAGTACTCCGGGATTTGAGCAAACGCGCGCGCGGGAGACCGCATTTCAACACTTTATGGACGCACGGATCGTAATTTTTCAAGTGGCTCTTCAAACCGCCGCGCAGAACTTTTGTACCACAATCAGGCAGCATCGCGACCAGCTCGACGAGGGGTGCGATACCTTTCCACATGATGCATAATCACAAACGACTCGCAGGTATCGCGGCAATGAGCTGGCAAAGTCTGGGTGTGGACAGGGCGCGTTAAGTAGAGAGGGACGCGCAAGAATTTACCGGGACATCTGGAGCACGTACAAATGCGTTTTTTTCAGCTGCCTCTTACCGGTTTTATTTTCGGCTGGCTGCTATACGGAAACCTCGATGTATGCTTTGCGCTTGAAATGTTGGCTACCGTGCAGCTCCTGAGCCGGTGGGGATTGTACAATTTGAATAAAAGTAGAAAAAAAACTGTTATACCTTCCAAAAACAAAATATAAATTGAATTTCTCTAAAAATTACGTATTCCATCATAGCGATATTGCAAAATGGATGTCAGTTTCGTAAAAATTGATTAAAATTACACTTTTTCGTTTTTTTTTACTTTTCCTCATACATTTTTGTGAATTTTCCCATACACATTGCAATGAAAACAAGCGTTAAACCATAACCGATTAGGTTATGGCACAGTTACTCATTTTTATCTGAAGAATAGAGCAAGGGGCAAGGGTTTCTAGCAAGGCCTCAGACTGGCAACAATAAATAATTTGATTTTTTTTTATCAATAAAAGTATCAGACAAAGATTCGAAAAAAAGACTGGCTCTGTATATAGAGGTTTTATGGACCAAAATTCTCTATAAAAACTTTTACGCATTACTGGCCAACTTGTTTCTTTCAATTATAATTTGAAAAAAAAAAAATGAATAATTTTACAAGATTTGTTGCTTTTTATTTGAATCTGTCTCGTGGAGCGGTGGTTAGCGGCTTCGACTGCCGATCCCTAAGTTTGCTATGGGGCGCGGGTTCGATTTCCGCCTTACCCTCCTGGCCTTCTATCGGATGGGGAAGTAAAGCGACGGTTCATTAGCGTAAAAGAGGTTTTGGGTGACTCACCACACATAACCTTCGGACGCCTAGAAATGGGCAGAAACTTACAACAGAGACCACAAAAGACCCGGGGGTCGTTAAAGTGGATTGCTTTGCTTTGCATTCGTGCCCAGAAAAAATGACCCCCTGCTCCACAAGCGGAAAACGGTGTATTGGGATATTTTAAGCATATTTAACCCATTGATACCCGAGCCTAAATTGGGTAATAAAAATGATTTTCATACAAAAAGGACTTTTTTAAATTGCTTATAACTTTTCTGGATCAAGTTTTACAGTTTTGGTATTTTCTACAAAGTTGTAGAGCATTGAATTTCCAATGAGAATCTAACTTTTGGGAATATTTGGATGGAAGTAGCACACCGTGTTGGTCAAATCGTAAAAAATGTGTTTTCCATACATTTCGATTTTTCCCATACAAACTTCACCTTCGAGTATCAATGGGTAAATGTAGAGGGTGACGAGCGGGAATTCCCGGGAAAAATTTCTCGGGAAATCGGCCATTTTTGGACCTCTCGATTCCCGGGAAATTTGGTCGAGACTCCCGGGAAATTTTATTCTTATAAATATCGAACCAAAATCAATAAACTAATCAGATTTTTTTTAAATTCGAAATTGTTTAGAACATTGGATTTTCAATGTTCGATTTTCAAGTTTGAATAAACCAATGCTTCTCTAATCTTCTTATTCTAAAAGTGTAAATTTTAACTTTTCAAAAATTACAATAACTATAATTGAGAGTAACTAAAAAATGTGGACCCAAAAATTAAACTTGAAGCATTTTTAGCAGTTACACACCAGAAATGAAATATTTATTATTTCTAAGAGGAAAAAGCCTTTACAAGATAAATTTAATTTCCATATCTTCTCTCGAACATAGCAATACTTATAATCTAGTTTTTTTTAATTCTAAGTAAGTCAATTTTGCTGTATCCAGGTAATTTCCTTTTTTGATGTCAATAAGTCGTTTTGTGTTTTGCATATTAAATTATATTTTGGGAATAAAATCAGGCATTCTTTGTAAAGTAAGTGTCCGCTAATTGTGAACATTTACAGTTGACCTTAACACCTAAACTCCCAAGCTCGAGAAAAAGGGGGAATTTGTATGCAAATTCCCCCTTTTGTCGAGCTTGGGAGTTTATGTGTTAATAAGGAAAAAATCAACTTAAAGTATTTGTTTTGAGTTGTTATTCATCATATTGCAAAAGTGCCATATGGCATAAATGGAAAATTATATATCAGTTATTTTTTTACTTTCAAAAAATCTAATAACAAGTGCGAATGAACTACATTTTAAACTGCAACTTCGATTCCCAAAAAGGCTCAAGAAACTATTTTGTATTTGCAGGAGGAGGGAGAAAAGGGAGGGAAAAAATCAAAATGTAGAAATATTTCCTCAAAATAATGAGGTCACTCAAATTTACGTTTCATTGGATTAGTATGAATTAATTGTATCTGAATTCATTAGAAAAAAAAACTTTATTTTACCTTTCTTTTCAAGCTATTGACACTATTGGCTAGTTAAAAAAAATCCCGGGTCCCGGGAATTCCCGGGAAATGCCAAACTCAACTCTCGATTCCCGGGAAATTGAAAATCTCGAGAATCGTCACCCTCTAGGTAAATGTTGACCGATTTTGCTCATATTTGACTCAGAATCCTAAAATAGCTCAAGGAACAATAATCAGCTTGTGGAGCGAGGTTTTGAGAAAAAGTCCCATATTCTGGGCACCCTAATAGGCAGTCACAATACTTTTATTTCAAGTTCATATATTTATTGTATTAATCGAAAAATAATAATAATAGTAATCCAATGATTGCTAAATAAAAACGTTTAATTGGTAAAATCTTCTAATGGACATTTTACTACGATTTGAAGACAGTTTGATCATTTTTAATCGATGCATACATTTCAAATATATCTTAACATACTTTTAAAATAATGTATAAGGTTTAGAAGCTGATATAAAAATCAACGTAAAAATTTTGTATCCGCCTTTTTATTTCCCTTGTTGAATTACACTATTATTTTAGATTTTTTTTTTTGGAAGGAAAAAAAATATTGTCAAATCAAATTCAAAATTTATCATTGGAGGCAGTATCAAATTCGGAATCAAAAATGACTTTACAATATAAAAAAAATTCGACTTTTTCAAGTTAGACCGTTATTATTGATATTTATTTTAAAAAAATGTTTGATTAAAAAAAGGGATTTTTTCCATTTTTTTTTTAATTTCAATAGATTATAAAAATTTCTTTTACCTCGTTGGTATTAATTATTAACATGATCGAACAATTTCAAAGATATTTTGATTTCGTTGTGAAACCTCGTTGTAAACTACCGTGAAAAGTATTTAATTTGTTAAAAATAATAAATTTTTTTGTCATAACTTGGATTTTTAGAAAACTAATGATTGCTAATCAACTGTATTGCGATATTTTCATTGAATTGTTTAATTGTTTGTGCCAGGACCGTGGTGTAGGGGTAAGCGTGGTTGCCTCTCACCCAGACGGCCTGGGTTTGATCCCAGAAGGTCCCGGTGGCAAATTTTGAGACGAGATTTGTCTGATCACGCCTTCCGTCGGACAGGGAAGTAAATGTTGGTCCCGGTCTAACCTTAAGGGTTAGGTCGTTAGCTCAGTCCAGGTGTAAGAGTCGTCTCCCTGGGTCCTACCTCGGTGGAGTCGCTGGTAGGCAGTTGAGCTCACAATCCAAAGGTCGTCAGTTCGAATCCCGGGGTAGATGGAAGCTAAGGTGTAAAAAGAGGTTTGCAATTGCCTCAACAATCAATCCTTCGGACACCTAGTTTCGAGTAGGAATCTCGCAATCGAGAACGCCAAGGCAATGCTGTAGAGCGAATAATTTGATTTGATTTTTTGGTCCTCTTCAAATATTTTATTTTATGAAATACGTTAATTTGTTCTCAGTTTTCAACTAACGATATCTCAGAAACTTATAATTCGATTCAATGTATAAACTTTTAAAACTTTTGTAAATTTTCAGCTCAATATAACAACAGTCGAAATTCACATAATCTTATAATCATGAACCAAACTAAACTAGCACAATTTATAACATTCTTTGGATTTTCGGTGATTTTCTATTTATAATTTATTTTTAAGGAGAAATCGCGGGAGCAATTTTTAAATAACTAAATTGTATTAATTCGTTTGGAAACGTTTTGAGTATTTCAAGTTTATTTAATATTAATCATTTTTTTTATTTAAGTGAAAAGTTATTAAGTAATTAAAGTAATTAACCATATTGACCCAGTAATTTGAGTAATTAATTAGCAGACTGGCAAGTAATAAGCTTCTGGAAACCCTAGCAATAACCCCTTGCTCTTAACTGCCCACCATTGAAAAAACGGCTAATATCCACTTTTTGCAAAAACGAGATATTAGCACCAGGTTGTAGAGGATGTTCCAACGCATCTTCTGAACCTTGAATTTCACATAAATAATGTTTAGATTTGGCTGCCGATGCGAAAAACCAAACGGCTAATATGCCACTCTTATGGGAAATTGCCTTGACGGAGATTTTGTGACAAACACTAAAACGCGTTTTTCTCGGAATACTTGATTTGGCATAATAGCCGAATTTTCAATTATGGGCAGTTTAGCTTTTCCTCAATTTTCAAAAAAAAAATTTCACTCTTATGGACAGCTGCCAAAATTGTATGGAGACGTGTATGGATGAAACAGTGATGCAAAATGCCTTCTTTGGTGATAGGGAAGACCCCCAATAAATTTCTTCAAATTTTAAAACTGCAAATATTTCCAAATTCTGGTTTTCGTGGAGAAATAAATAGCTAACAACGATTTTTTTGCGAAATTTTAAGGTATCTTAAAAGAGTAAGACTTCATTTGAATGAAAGTTACTTTCCCATGTTCGGGCCAAATCAACTTGAAAATGCAACCATCGAGAGCGTTTATTTTTTAATTTGCTATGGAATGAGGTGGGCTGGGCTGCATTCAGAGGAGGCAAAGCATTCCGGGAACAAGAAGTTAGTCGGTGTTTTGGCTGGGGCAAACACCATACCTGCACGCTGTCTCCAATTTTCCATATCACACACACGCTCGAAACGTCCAAAAAGGCCGCCCTTCTAACTGACAGACCGACTGAGGAGTCCGCGACAGTCAACCACTGATTGATGTTTCAAAATTAGAGGCGGATGTTTTTGGAAGCCGCCGCCGAAACGCTCTGATCGTAAGTTACAACCGTGTAAGCTGCTGCTGCCGTCGCTAAAGGTCAATGATTTGCTACACGAGCTACTAAAGCACGGTGTACAGAGAGACAGAGAAGAGGGACGACCGAATTACGACCAATGTTAGACACAGTCAACTAGAGAAGGTATTTGGAATGATGGGCCACGCGCGCTTCTATATTTATTCATTAACGGTGTTTGTTATTGCCACTGGAATGAGCAATCAACCCGGCAAATGCAATGTCGGCAACTTTGTTAAACTTTGGACCATTTTGGAGGGCCCGGCAAGGCAGGCGTGCCGAGATTCCATCGGTTGGCAAATATGTTGCATTTTTGAAGAGTACTGAAGAGTTGAATGTTGATTAAAAAAATCAATTTGTTTGCATTAAATGTGAACATAAAACAGGATGAACCCACAAATTCATGTTATTTACACATTAAACTATGTATTAAGGTAAACACAATGCGTGCTTTTTTGCTGAACTTTTAGAAAATATAGTTTCAAAAGCACACGATTGAATTTTAGGGATAAAACTCAGATAACTCGAGAAGAATACATGCAAACCCATTTAAATCAACACTTTTTTGGAATTGTCTGCTCAACAACTTTGTAAAATATTGATACCACTTTTAAAAGTAACCCTGCAAGATGAGCATGAGCATGAGCATGAGCATGGTTGACTGCCAATGAGCTGCTACTCCGTTATTGACAGATCAGCTGAAGTTAAACAATGAATCAAAAATGATCAGTGGGAGCCAACCATCCGTTCACTGTTTAACCTCTGAAGATCCCTACTTTATTAGTCAATACCGGCGCCCTCCCAAGAAGCCTGCAGTTCAACGAAAGGGAGGAATGTTAGTCCGATAGTTGAAGTTGCAGACTCATCAAGCACATAGTTTTTCGCTATATACTTGTTGATACCGCTTGAGACCGTTGAATCCACAGCATCTCCTTCAAGCATCACGTGATTAATTTTTTTTTTGGTTAGTAGGATAAGGTATTGGCTTTTCGATGCCTCCCGAGCTACGACGCTATGGGGAGGACTTTCATAACAGACCCGTCGGCGAGCCTTCCGAGCAACGATGCTATGGGAAGGTCTTTCTGGTTAACACACAAAATCACTCACACACAGTTATTTTGCTCCACTATTAACTCGACTATCCAAATTGGCAGTGCGTCTTTCAATCATTATATAGAAATGGCTTTTTCACAGCAAAAAAATAAAACCTTATTCGAAAAATTTAAGCACAATCCACCCGACGCCGTGCCTTCCGATCAACGATGATATAGGAAGGGCTTTGAAAATCACAAAACAATTAATTAAGTTTACAAAAGCACAAAAAAAACACCAATTACTCAACGAAAAAGACAAAAATAATTCAGTAAGGCAAGCGCGTGGCCTCACCGCCCGCAATCGACTGAAGTACTAAACACAATTAACACCCAGTTACTTTGGAACACAATTAATACGACAAACTCAACCGGCGGCGTGCCCTCCGATCAACGATGATAAAGGAAGGACTGATATTATTATTACTAGCAAGAAACACACACAATTCACGACAAAAGGCACACAAAAAAAATCACTTTTCACTCCGAATATTTTTTACGACCACGCGCTCCCTTTACAAATTATGCACTAACCCCATACGAACAGCGACACAAAAGCACACCAAAAAATTAACCTGAATAATCACGACTTCGCGTCCCCACTTCCAGCGCATCAATGATGCTATTATTTGATTAGCACAATCACTCATCCCGTACGAACAGCGACACAAAAGCACACCAAAAAAATAAACCTGAATAATCACGACTTCGCGCACTAATGATGCCATTATTTAATTATAATAACCACGCACCCAAGCACACAAACAGCGACACAAAAGAAATGAAAATGAGCATGCAAAAACAAGACAGCGCGTCCCCGTGGTCAGCGCACTAATGATGCCATTATTTAATTATAATAACCACGCACCCAAGCACACAAACATCGACACAAAAGAAATGAAAATAAGCATGCAAAAACAAGACAGCGCGTCCCCGTGGTCAGCGCACTAATCTTAAAAGTAACCCTGCAAGATTACAAAAAAAAAACTAATTAATTTTAACATGACAGTTTTGGTTCTAAAATAATGAATAGCCTGTCTGGTTTATTGCAGATTCGAAAACTACAAATTTTCCATATAATAACATGTATAACAATTTGGACAGTTGAGCTAGGGCAAATGGCAGCGATTTTACAACTATTTTTTTAATGACAAATACGTTTCTTCGAAATTTTGAGTACATCATCAGTTCGGGAGTCGAATTTTACAACAAAAGTCACAAAAAAGGTTGTACTGTCCCACGGTTACGAGATATCGACAAAATATTTGAGACCAGAACGTGCTAGTTTATTGTATTTTGCAACTAAACTGGAAAAATATACTGTATAAGTGAAGCAAAGTTTTAACTCTTATTTGTGTAGATTTTTTGTAATTGAGTTTTTTTTTAACTATTTAAAGCCGCATTTTCACTATCACTTCTGTTTTGTAGTCACAGGGGTTGGGCGGTTGGTAAAGTCGTTTTGCCAGATGGGTATTTCACCGAAGATTGTTTTGTCAAATAGGACTTTTTGCCCAATTGTAAAACATAATTTATAAACGAATAAATCAGTATTCCAAAAATAAAAAAAGTTCAATTATTTTCTAAAGTTTTAAATTCTTTCAAACATGAGATTCTGTGTCTAGATTTTTTAAAAAAGACAGTCTGTAACTTTTATGTTTTTTTTTCATTCTTTTGAGCATGTTTAGATTCTTAAAAAAATAAATGAGCAGCACCCTGAAATATTTTTTTTTAAGTTTTGCACTATTTTATACATGAAAAGACGAATCCATTTGCTCTTTATCCCCCAGGTCTATTGCAGACTTTTATTTTTTGTTTCAAATGTTTTTCTGTTATGTTTTGCCTTCCTCACCTTACTCAGGAAAGGCTATAAAATCACTCGAAAAATGAACCTTCTTAATTTGACCCCGTAGACCCACCCTCACGTATACCTATCGACTCAGAATCAAATTCTGAGCAAATGTCTGTGTGTGTGTGTGTGTGTAGGGATGTGGGTCTGTGCACCAAAAAATCTGCACTCGATTATCTCAGCACTGGCTTAACCGATTTGGACCGATTTGGTCTCATTCGATTCGTCTTGGGGTCCCATAAGTCCCTATTGAAAATTATGAAGTTTAGTAAAGTACTTCAAAAGTTATGCTAAAAAAACTATTTTGGCGTATGTCCGGAAGATTGTAAAAAGGGTGGTTTTGTAAGAAACCCTGTCATGTTATACATTTTCAGAAAGGTATTAAAAAGACCTTTCCAATGAGCTCAAAACATTGAAAATCTGATAACCATATCAAAAGTTATTAGCACTTAAGTGTTATTTATACACTTTTTGGAGGCCGGATCTCAGATATTTCAATGAAAATGATGTCCGGGTCCATCATGCGACCCATCGTTAGTTAGATAATCGAAAGACCTTTCAAATGAGCCTAAAACACCAAGGATCTGACAATCCTATCAAAAGTTATTGGCACTTAAGTGTTATTTATACACTTTTTGGAGGCCGGATCTCAGACATTTCAGTAAAAATGATGTCCGGGTCTATCATGTGACCCATAGTTAGTTAGATAATCGAAAGACCTTTCAAATGAGCCTAAAACATCAAGGATCTGACAACCCTATTAAAAGTTATTGGCACTTAAGTGTTATTTATACACTTTTTAGAGGTTTGATTTCAGATATTGTGATAAAAATATTGTCTGAATCTTCCATGCGAACTATCGTTGGATAGGTTTTTTTTTATCAGACCTTGCCGATGAGCCAGAAATATTGATGGTCTGCGAACCATATAAAAAGAAATGAGTAATAAAGTTGATTTGTTAAACATGTTAAGGGGGAATGTTGCTATTTTTACTGAATGTATTGACTTTATAAATATGAGGAAGGCACCAACCACCTAAAGGTGGATTAAGTAACGTTTTTTTTTAATATGATCAATTTCAGTTGTCCTTTGTAAGCGGATGATTCTGGGTTCGATTCCCATCTGCTGCAACCTTCCATCGGATGAGGAAGTAAAATGTCGGTCCCGGCCTTGGTTGTTAGGCCGTTAAGTCATTCCAGGTGTAGGAGTCGTCTCCATGCCATAAGTACAAACAACACACCAAACCAAGCCTACTCCGGTGGAATCGCTGGCGGCGGTTGGACTCGTGTGGGTCTCGTGGCGCAGGGGTAGCGGCTTCGGCTGCCGATCCCGATGATGCTATGAGACGCGGGTTCGATTCCCGCCTTATCCACTGAGCTTCTATCGGATGGTGAAGTAAAACGTCGGTCCCGGTTTCTCCTGTCTCGTCAGAGGCGCTGGAGCAGAAATCCCACGTTAGAGGAAGGCCATGCCCCGGGGGGCGTAGTGCCAATAGTTTCGTTTCGGTTGGACTCGCAATCCAAAGGTCGTCAGTTCAAACACTGGCGTGGAAGGTTCCTTGGAGTAGAGAGAGGTTTGGGTGCTCTCCCCATTCAAGCCTTCGAACTCCTAGGTTCGAGCAGAAACTTGCAATAGAGACCACAAAAGACCCGAGGATCGTAAATGTGGATTGTTTGATTTTGATTTGAATTTCAGTTGTTTTGAATCAAAGTTAAAGGGGTCTTAATTAATGATCATCAGTTCTTTGCAATATAATTAAGACACGAAAAATTGCAACTTTTTGCATCTTTTCCAATAAAGAAAATTATTATGTTGAAGTAAAAACAAGATTCTCTGATTCCTTCAGCTTATATCGCCGAAAAAAAATTGAGTATAAAAACATAACTTTAACTTTTCAATAAGTTTATGTTGTAAAAATTGTTTTCTTAAAAACCTTGAAAATTGAAGCAAAATTTCACATCAAAATAATCCACTTTTAAAGATTACCTTTAATAAAAATATTTATTTTCCATTTAAATCACCCAAAAATTATTTTAAGATATATTTAATGGATACGATATAAAAAAAATCGTTGGATATTATTTGTTGTCACGTGAACTTAGAATTGATCAAAAACATTGAGAAAGGGAGGAACGGTTTTTCTCCAAAGTTTGTAAGGAGAATTAGTGCTGTTCACTACTCCCACATATTGCATGCAATTTTTGAATTGTACGCAACAGCAACGAACCGCTCTAATTCTCTATACAAACTTTGGAGAAAAACCATTCGGCCCTGTCTCAATATTTATGAAAAATTCAACCCGCACGTGTTTCTCGGGACCCAAAACTTCATGCTTCCCGTCGAGTGGAGTCCGCGCAGTCATTTTTGTCAATTTTTGTAGGTCAGTGTTATTTCAGGCTTGAATTAAAAAAAAATAGTGATCATGCTTAAACAATTTTTGAGGCCTTACGACTAGTTTTTGTTATCTTATTATATGGTACATATATGATCCATCAGGTCCAAAGTTGCTTACAATATTTTTTTTAATTAAAATATTTGAACCGATTTTTTTTTCATACAAAAATTAAACATTTTTTTAATTTTTGAGATCAAATATGTCTGCAATGAATCTGAGACTAACCCGCATCAGAAACGTTGGTCCAGACGGGCTGTCAAAGGTCAAAGCCCACCTTCCCACTATCCAAGTGTAGCGGATTTTTTCCTACCCAACCAGACGATTCAAATAACTACCCTCGGTTTCTATTCCCGTTTGATTTACGCGTCTTGACCCCACGATAATACGATAGATTACGGTTCCCGATGTTACCCTCATGCCGCAGACAATTCCAGCGATGACCACCACGGCCACTACACCTAACGAGAATCACTTTCCAATAACAAAAGCCATTTCTTATTACCAACCGGCCCAGCAGCAGAAGCAGCACTTCTTCGGGGGAAGTGAACTTGAAGTTGGACAACATCATTGCGCGCTGGTGCTGCTGCTGCTAGCACAGCCAATGTTTATGCAAAAATCGCTGGCTGCGGGAAACAATGATGTTGTTGGTGTCCGGCGATAAAGTTGAGACGGGGGAAGAAGTCAAGTTCAACGGATAGTGAAATTCGACCCCTTACATTGTTGCGGGGTTCGACGGTGCTGGTAGTTGCATTGTGGGTGTAAAGGGTCGAAAATGTGACTTGAATGTAAAATTTTACACTTAGACTAAATTTTGAATAATATATAATTTAAGGCTTTTGGGCTAGAACTATGGGATAATTTTGACCAATTTCGTCGGGGTCATTATTTTGGCCATGAAATGGGGTCCTTAAGCTAAAATTATTCTAAAAAGTTTAAATTTTGAAAGTTGATTTTTTTATTATTTGATATACCCCCTAAGGGACTTTGCTAAAATTGGCTAGAACTATGGAATAATTTTGACCAATTTAATCGTGGTCATTTATTTGACCATGAAATGTGGTCCTTAAGCTTAAATTAATCTGATAAAATTAACTTTTGAAAGTTGTTTTTTTTTATTTGTTATATTCTCTAAGGGAAATGATTTATTTATTGAGAATTTTTGAAATGTGAATAACAAAAACTGTTATTATTTCCACAGAGCGAGAAAGTCGGAGCTGACGTTGAAGTTCGAGCTGGAGTGAGACCTGACGGCATCGAATTCAGCTAATTTTCAGCAACTTTCACTTGGAGCCGGAATCTATGAAGTCGGGTGTTTTTGGAGAGCTGAAGTCTGCGTTGACGTCATATCCTGCTTCCAGAGTCGGAGTTGTCTTTAAAGTATGGATTCAGAGTCGCTTGAAGGAACCCGACTCTGCAGCCCTGACTAGTACAGAAGAGTTATGGCAACTGCAGGTTTATTTGCAAATTGCAAATAAACCAAAACAATAACTTTTTTTGTTATGGAGACATACCAGTTCAATAACAATTTTTGTTATTATGCTGCTCCACCTCTCCACACAAAATAACAAATCTTGTTATTCCTTCATGATTCCTTCTGTGTTATTGGTTTGTTATTGCAATAACAACATAATAACAGTTTAAGTTATTCTTCGAACAAATCTTTGTTATTGATTTTTGTTATTTTAACAACTAATCCAATCATCCCAATAACATATTTCGATCTTCTCACAATATCAAAAACTGACCTTCCCAAGTTATTTCCGCCTGCTCGGGATGTCATCATTTCCAAAAAAAAAAAAAACAAAGAAAAACAATCCCGTTGATGCTTCAGAAGAATCGAGTTATATTTTGTTCAACATCTAAAATATTTGGAATAAAACAGATTTTCCGCGATTTCCGATTCGTGTTTTCGCATTCTCTCTTTTCTCCCCGCTCAGCACATTTCGTTTCTTAGTTTCGGTGTGGAAAACTCTACTGCTCAACTAAACACACGCACATTTTCGCACCAATTTCGTTGCTGAACCGAGTGAGTTAACGAGAGTTTACAGAGAGCTGACCGTTCACATAAGACACACTTTTTGACTGATGAGAGTTTTGTTTCATGAAAGGGATTAAGTAAAAAGTGACATTCAGAAATTGAAAGAGAAACATTTGAAGTTTGTTTTTAACTTTTGTTCACAACACAAACGTAGAAATCTCGAAAACGGAACAAACAATTTAACGTGTGTTTTAGACTGGGCTTGATTAAATTTCTACTACACGACTTGTTTCGATCAAGGCTATAACATGACTTTTATAATGTGTTTGTTTACTTTTTTTATGAATGCGAAAGACTTAAATGTTTGTTTGACTTATTTTTTTTTTGTATGCTTTTTTCTACTATTGTTTCAGTTCTTGCTTGTTTTTTTATTCCATTCTGTTTATTTTTTTTGCAGTATGTTACAGGTATTACGACTCGCTATGTATTTATCAATTCAAAATTTCATTCTCTATCTACAGTATGTTTGTTTAATTTTGCTTATTTAATGTACGTAACTTAACTTTTTATCGTTTTATCCCATTGAATTGATAGTAAGATCCTGGCATTTGTGCCTTCTTCATGTTTTGTTAGTTTCACGTGTCACGCGGGTGACATCACAGCATTTTCTTTTTACGCAGTCATTATAGTGCAGCAGCAGCAGCAGCAGTCCCGTGACCACATCATTGTCACATGAAGGAGGGCGAGGTTTTCCGCGAGCGTGACGACGACTTGGTGCGCGAAGGGCTCTTGAGGCTGCGTCGGGATCGATCCGAGCGGGCACCCTGTTCGCACCACGGTTCCGGCACGCGACCGCACCACTTGATCAGGTCCTGGACTTCGCTCTGGGGGAGGGAAATTTAGAGGATAGAAAGTTTAATTTTAAGAATTTTAAGAATTTTAGTAAAGATTCTGCTTTTTTAAATTTATAAAGAATACTAGAGTTCAAAGTTCTTATATTTTTTTATCTTTTTAAATCAAAGCTATAGAAAAGCCAGATGCAGAAGGAAATTTCATTGTATAAAAAGCAAACACATTGGAATGTACCAAAAATATCACCAAAAACCAATATTCTATGACATTAGGGTTGATATGTCTTAAATTTCTCCATACATGGGTAGAAATCAAGTAACTTTTAATATTGTCAAAACTTTAAACATTTAAATGTTTCCAAAACCGTCAGCATTTTTCCGATTTAGGAACCAATGTCAAAAAAATGTTGTCTATTCTGGAAATATTCACAGCGAAAGCGAATACAAATGATTTGGAAAGCATTTCAATGTTTACAAATTCGACAAGATAAAGTTACCAGATTTCCTTGCATGCTTTCTATCCATGAAGAAGTCATTCCAATACCTATTCAGCGGTAAACAAAAAGAGCAATTTTCCCAAATAGCTATTTCTTTTGATTTTTATTTATTTTTTACCAAAACATTCATTCATAATTTTAAAAAATCGATCTGCAAAAAAAATTGTTCGAAAAGTGATGCATTTTTACTTTTTTTTATCTTGAGAAAAAACACACAATTTATTTCAAATTTTAAAACAAAATTGGTTTTTTACAAACTTACAAACAACTTACATTTTTATAAAAAAAATACTTTATTTGACTAACATAAAGCAATATTTTTTTTTCTCTAATCTTAAATAATTTAATCTATTTTTACTAAATTTTACTTATTTGAATTGATTTAAATACATTTCAACTTATTTAAGCAGAATTATTCAAACTTTGAATTATTTTAAATAATTTGTATTAACTTTATCAAGAATTTATCAAATTAAAATGGATTTTATTCTTATCTGAATTAATTTGGACTAAACTGTACAAAATTTATTTAATCTGATTTTAACTATGAAAATTTATTCATTACCTATTTGATAAAATTCAAATAATTTTCCATAAAAACCTGAGTAAATCTTGTTTTGACTTAATTATTTTTTTTTTGTAACAGTTGATTTTTTTTAAATTTTAACTATTTTTTATTATTTTATTATTATTTTTTCTGAATATTACACACTTAAAAAAATATTCTGCGTAATCCCAACAAATTACCAAGATGTTGCCCCATTAGCTCCTTTAAAAATGAAAAAAAACTATTTTTGAGCTAATTTTCAATCATTTTAACAAATTTTCACAATTTTTAAGCTAATTTTTATTATTTAATCTAATTTGAATAATGTTTGTCATTTTTCACAAATTGAAAATAAATGGTAAAATTACCCTAGTAACATTTTTAAACTTACAGATTTTATCATGGTTCTGAAAACCCTCATACGGCCTAAAAAGGCTTTTATGGCCTACTTAAAACCTAAAATGTTAAAAGGGTACAGTACAAATTCATCAAAATTAATTATTGTATATTTCATTTTATCTTTACTGAATTTAACTAATTATAACTAATTTTTAAAGGATAGCAACTAATTTTGCTGATTCCAATTTATTTTAACTGTTTTGACATATTTTTAATAATCTCAACCAATTTGAACTATTTAATGCTACCGTAAAACGGGGTGACTTTGATAGCCGGGGTGACTTTGATAGGTTTGAGATTTTTCCGCAAAATGAAGAGTACAATTAAAATACGTAAGGAATGGTTTAGAAACATACTGACCGTGGTAGAGAAGTGTTCAAAGTACCTCAAGAAGAACTTTTCATAAAATTTTGACAAGTTTTAATAGTTAGTTAACTATATTTAAAAAAAATGTTAATGAAGTCATTATTTTATACTTCTCAAAGTGTCATGATTTTCTCAATGATCATGATTTTTAATCGGAAAACGGAATGTATTTTCGGATTCTTTGGACAATTTTCCACTAGGAGAAGGCTAACAAAGTTTGTAAATAAGAAATAGTATGTGTTTTTGAAACAAAATTTAAAAAAATCTCTAAATTTATAGGCAATTTCAGTTGAACAAATTTCATGTGAAATGTAAAAACTTGTGATTCTTGCTTTGAATTCAGTATAAAATGCAATATAAATCGTTAATTTTATAAACAAAACTAGTTTTAACAAATTTCAGGCAAAATTTCGACTTTTTAACAATTTTACATAAAATTTATATATATTTTTCTAAAAAGCTTATACACTTAGTTAACTAAATATAACATTGATTTTTTTTTCTTAAAAACTATATCATCTACTTTAGTGATGGTACATTTAGCGTACAAATAAAGTTTGAACATCTTAAACATGATTTTAACAAGAAAAACTATGACTGTCAAAGTCACCCCGGAATTAAAACTAAGATTTTTTTACGTAACTATTTTTCTAAATATTATTGAAAATCTTTTTTTTCCGTAATAGTGCATGGACTTTCTGTGGTCTACCCCAGTACATGTTTTAAAAATAATAATCTTGAGAAAAACCTTACTTGTTGGAAAATATTCTAAAAACAAATTGAAATCCTATCAAAGTCACCCCGGTTTACGGTATATTCAATTTTTTCAAACATGTTGCTGCTAATTTTCAATTTTTTACTAATTTGAAGTTATTTTATGTAGCTTTGACTAATTTTAAGATTTTTTTTAGATTTTTTCACTAATTTAATCAAAGTTTTAACAACTTAATTTATTGTTTACTAAATTCTACGATACGTATTTACGTATTTTAACTCATTCAAATCAGCGATGACTAATACAAAATAATTTTGATTTATATTTAATAGTTTCATTTATTTTTTGCTTATTTTAATTAATATTCAAACTAAAAATTAAAATAGAGAGTTGAGTTGGAGAATTTGAACGGTGTGCGTCGCGGTTCTCGCGCAGGATTTTCGTTGCCGTTTCCGTCTTTGTTGTCCCCCCGATTGTGCGTGTATTTCGATCCGGGCGGTTTCGCGTTTTCGCATTTTATTTGGTTTTATCTTTCCACAGCCGGCTGTCTAAGATTTAATCATTTATGCTAAACTCAACACCAAATAACCGGGAATAGTCTCATCCGCATACTCCGATTGTTTGCCTTAAAAATGCATAATACATCACACCATTAAACAAAATTTATTGATTATTGGGTCGCATCATCATCCTCTATGTTGAATCCTGGCCATTACCCTTACCCACTAACAAAATCCCAAGTAGAAGTAGTTTTCCGGCACACGCGGGGGTGTGGATATCGTATAGAACCCACCCTTGGTAGCAGCCTGTGCTAACTAACATTCCCGTCCCATTCCCTCGAGATCTACAAACTGACATGGCGGGCGCCGTTGGTGGCCAACGACTGTTTCCTATTCGCACCGGCTCTAGTTTTGATGATCGTGATGTTTTATCTTTTCAGCGCATTCATGCATGCTGTTGATAAGGGAAACATCATTTGATCGTTGAAGCGTGTGACCGGTTGTGCTGATGGGATATTATGGTCCTGTTCAGCAACGGAGAAGGACAACCATGGGTGGTCTCTCATGCTCATGCTCATGCTCAATAATATATAATTTAAGGCTTTTCAAAATATTAAACTTTTTATTTTAAACAATCTGTTTTCTTTAGAAATGATCAATGTTCCAAAATGAATGTATAAATTGGGGTTGGATCCATGGATTTTGTTTTTTGAAAAATTGGCCAAATAATAGAAGTTGCTTCCCATGTGCAACGTTGATGTTGTTTTTACTGTTGGTACACCATAATTGCTGAGCAACCCTCATTTTGCCCTAACCAAACAAACCTGTGTACTAAAAATAACCAACAATTCCATCGCAAGTTTAATGAACGTTAAACTTTAGCACCACCAACTCCATTGTTTTTGGCCCTGGTCGCGGTTTGTTTCTTCTCTTGGCTGCACCGTCGACCTCTAACTTTTTTCGGCAATTCCTTTGGGGCCTCTAATCTTCTTCTAAGGGACACGATGGCCATCACGAGCGCTCCAACGTCATTCCTTTCCCAGAGATTTTTGCCGATGTTGGATAATAATATTGTTTTCTTTAGTGCGGCTTTTCCCCCAAGGAACCCCCATCCCCCCTTCTTCCACACGTGTGTACTCTTGAGTTGATCCCGTGGAACCTGCCGGTGCTGGTGTGCTGGTGCCGGGGTTTGTTGTTTTTTCTCAACTCACTCGACGAGCGCGCACAAAAATAAATATGATGAAGTGATCTTCTCGTTTTTGAACAGCACAGTTTGCGCGCGCGTCCAACCGGCCGCAGGTCTCCGCGAGAAACGCTCCATCCGTCCGTCCGTCCGGCATTGGTACACACCTTTGGTGGTCCGCTTCCTGTGTAGTCTGGTTGGTGTGGAGTTGGTTCTTGAAAAATGTGACCAGTGTTGCCGGGTGGAAATGCTAAAACGTAGGAAAAAAGTTTTTTTTTTCAAAAAAGTTCAACAGAATTCTAGAAACAAAAAACAAGATTTTGGCTTGTTTAATTTGCAATTGATCAAAATATTCTACTTACAACAAAAATGAACATTTAATAAAATATTTTAAAATGACTATTTGGCAGGCATTCAGGGGCATGTTCCGGTAGGCGTACCGAGCCCAAATCCCAAATATGAGCTTTTTGGATGTGACAGGAGCTGGCGCTTTGCATTTGAATTATAAATGGGATTGAACCAAAAAAAGAGATTTTTTCAAATTGTCGATTTTTGAGGAACTGCTAACACGTTGACTTTTAACATCACTACCTGTAGCTCGGTACAAGCCTTCAATGTTTGTTTTTTTTTGAAAAATTGAAAAAAATATTGAAATGGAAAAATGATTCATGTGGGTTTTAGCAGATTCAAAAAGTTTTTTTTATATAATTACACGCCCAAGATTTTTTTAAATTTTGCATTTGATTCTGTATTTTAAACAGATTTTATATTTTTTACGAATTTAGTCTTACATTAAACTGGTTGATGTAATTGTGTTCAACCATCTCCAAATGACAGCTTTACAACAAAAATATTTGTTTGTGATTTTTTGATTATGCTCCAATTTTTGCCAATTTTTGGCTAAAATATTCATAAATATTGTAATTTTCTTTTCTTTTATAAATGCTCTTCACTAAAAAAATAATCCCTGATTTTTTGGGCCGATTTGGAAGGGAGGGTGGAATTTTCAAAAAATATTTGCATCGGCCTGAAATTTTTTAATCAAACAAAAATTTTGTGAATTTATTACACAAATTTCTCTCAAATCTGCCACCACTGACACTAATCGTCCGGCGGCGGCGTTTTGGGCGGTTTCTAATGAGCAAGTGCATGTTTTCGGGCCAAAAAGCTCGTCGGTGAAAAATACCTCGTTGACCACATTGCTGCCAGTTCTACTAACTGGTAGGTATTCCGCTGTCTGCCCTCTTGTTCGCGGTTGTTATGGCAGCTGGAACTGGCAAAGACACACACTCACGCTCACCTCGCCTTGACTCTTTGAATTTCGCGAATTTATGCTGGCAACAACAGCAGGACTAAGCATAATGGGGATGCCCCGACGACCGCTGAGAGTTGCATTAGGGGAGGTCTTAACAAGAGGTTTCAAATGTGGAGTTCGCGCGTTGGAGGAGGACTGCAGCAAAGTTGCATGATCTTGAGATTTTTTTTTGCTTGTGTAAGCTCTGGCAACAAAGGCGAATGATGGATGCTGAAAATTACAAATTCGATAGAAATTGATGGTAATCATATCTCATGTGAAACTACAACAGGTAAAAAGCCCAAGAAGTTCGAATTGCGGGTGGTAAAGAGTACTAAGAATGATCAAGGAAAGAGAACTGTAAAAAAAAAAGGATTTTAAGCCATTTCACCAGCAGCAAGTTTATTTATAAAATAAATAATTATGAGTAAAACAACATGTAAATAAAAAGTTACAAGAAAACCACGTAATTTTCTCACAGTGCACGCCTCAACCAAAGTGGTAGGTTGATGCTCTCCGTGCGATGTTCCTTGTACTGCCGGAATGTTTGTTCAACAATTGAGATAGACAACGGAAAGATCTTGACCTGTTGTGCTCGCGCGAATACGGTGCTGTAGGCATACAAAATGATTTGAACTCAAACTGGCGTTCGTTGTTTGCATAGCAGATTGCTTGCAATCTGGGGCATCCCTCCATCATCATCTTCAGCATTATTATTGCAGTTTTGTTTGAATGTGCAAAAATCGTGAGAACTGAACGAGTGCGATCCCATTGCAGCTTCTCGTTATCTGTGAAAGACTCACGATGATGCATTTTTAGGCCGGATGTGATTGTTGTGAGAAGAAGTTGATCAGCGGCTTCTAGGAAAGTTCAGAAATGTTGTTTGTTGTTGAGCTGAAAAGGAGAAAAAAACCTCCAAGTTAAAAGTTCAAGGAAGAAGTTCTTCCCGAATTTTGGAAAAGGATTTTATTTGTATTTTTCTCTTTAACCAAAAAAGCCAATTTGTATCATTGAGACTCCCATACAAGACTCCATGTGTAAAAAGCCCCTGCCAACTCACACGAAATCGGAAATAGTTGCCACGACCCCTCATCGATTTTCTTGAAACTTTGTCCTATGGGTAATTTTGGTCTGTTTACGAATCTGAGGTCCGTTTTTCGATATGTCGTGACGAAGGGCGGTATGACCCCTTTCATTTTAGAACATTCAAAAATGGACCTTTTATTTCAAAAATTTGCAGTATGAAATGCTGCAGGTTTGGAAATGTTGTGTAAAAGGAATTTTTACATGTGAGTTGTTGTTCGGCCAGAGGCCGAATCAGCGTTCCTACGTTGTGTTTGTGGATGGCCAGAACTCGCAGGAACCGAAGCAGCAGTGGACTTACGGGCGGACAAAAGATCCCTCAGGGCTTGGCACGGGTTGAAATGAAACACGGTTGTTCCAGGTGCGCCGAGAGGCGTCCAGCCTCCTCGGCGGTCGAAAGTAAAAGAGGGCGATTTATTTCTCACATCTTAAAGCTAAGTTCACAATATTAAATATCACAGAACTAATCACTGAAGACGAAGAAGTAAACATAAACAAACTTGACGTCAGGTGACGTTTCAGAAACTCACCACGCTCGCGTTGGGGGTGATTCAACGAGTTGCTCTTTTCGCGGAAAATGGTAGAGCCCGGCGCCGATAGCGATCGCACGGCGGGACCAAAGTTGGATGTTTGATCCAACATACCGGCCCCCAAAACGGATGTTTTTAAATTAAAGATGTCCGCAAGTCGATGCACTACGATGGCTTGCTCCGGCCTCCGTGACTGAAAGGTTTCAGCGACGGTTCCTTCTTGCTCCAGCGGTAGAATTCAGCGCCCAATGCCGATATCGAAATGTAGATGGAGGTGTCAGCCATTTTGTCACCAAAAAAGGGGCCAATTCCGTCCGTAGTTCCTCCGGGCGTTCATCCGCACGGGGGGAAAGGTGCAAGTTGACCCCAGCCTTGACATCCTCGAGTCAAGCTTGAAGCCGGAGGGGTTGAACGGATTCGGCAATGTCGGTAGTCGAGTGAGCCCGTAGCTTGGAGGCCAGTGCCTCGCAAATGATCGATGGCTCAACTACCGAGCACCAGCGAAGCTGCACAATGGTTGACGTACCTCTTGAAGCGATGGCGTTGGCACCATTTTGAAGTTCTGCCGCTGCTAGCACAGAAAGTCCAGGAATTCCGGCGGCATCCGTATCCTGGTCACGGCACCAAATGTTCGGCCAGAGGCCGAATCAGCGTTCCTACGTTGTGTTTGTGGATGGCCAGAACTCGCAGGAACCGAAGCAGCAGTGGACTTACGGGCGGACAAAAGATCCCTCAGGGCTTGGCACGGGTTGAAATGAAACACGGTTGTTCCAGGTGCGCCGAGAGGCGTCCAGCCTCCTCGGCGGTCGAAAGTAAAAGAGGGCGATTTATTTCTCACATCTTAAAGCTAAGTTCACAATATTAAATATCACAGAACTAATCACTGAAGACGAAGAAGTAAACATAAACAAACTTGACGTCAGGTGACGTTTCAGAAACTCACCACGCTCGCGTTGGGGGTGATTCAACGAGTTGCTCTTTTCGCGGAAAATGGTAGAGCCCGGCGCCGATAGCGATCGCACGGCGGGACCAAAGTTGGATGTTTGATCCAACAATTATATATGTATAAACGGACGCTCGACTTGATGACGTACTCAAAATAAAAAAGAACTTAAAAATACACAAATATTTTAGAAAAAACACGTCATTTTATAAAAAATTTATGTCACCCTCCTATTAAAATCGGCCTGAAAAATGAAGGAAAAGGGTAAAATTTCAATCAACAGCACCGTAAAAACATTTTTTTTTGCGAAAACAAAAATTTCGTCAAAACATTGATGGTTTTCCAATATCAAGTTATTGACAAAAATTTTGATTGCAAAGTCAATAAAATAGTTTTTCTAAATACTGCCGATTCGGCCCTCGGTTTTATATCGATGATATCTTGGAAACTTATTGATTTGGTTTGGTGGAGTTTTGATTTTTTGAAACATGCTTGGTTTTGTTCGGTGATTCTTCATTTCTATTTTCATTGTCACCGAACAAAACCAAGCGAATTCCATCAATCAAGTTTATTTTGGAAGCTTTTGATCCGATTTTTCATGTATAATAACCCGGCTAGAGTCAAGGGAGTGGCCGTGGTTGACTGGTTACGGTGTTCGCTTTGTAAACGAATGGTCCTGGGTTCGATTCCCATCAGCTCTCAACGAGAATGTATTGGAAATATAAATCTAGAAACTATGAACATGAACGGGGATTTGTTCCCCTGTCCTTTGGATTGGTAAGCAAAAATGCTAACCACTAGGCTATCAACTATATACGCGCTGGGTCCTTGTCCATTTGACAAGGGTTCGGAAGTTCTTAATAACGTTTGAATCCGATTGGTACAAACGTTCTTCAGGGTGGGGCTTGACGATAAAAGCTGAGGTACCTCGCGCTCGGTTAGTCTGCGTAGAAATGGGTCACCGATGCTCGGCAGAGCTAACACTTTCCAAATGCCTCTGCGAGTTATTTGCATGTTTAGAATGTAGATCTAAAAAATAAATGAAAACAACTCAATTTGTAAGAAGTGGCCGCGTGGTCTAACCTCGGCTAGAGTCAAAAGACATACATTTCTAAAAATAGGGGAAGGTGGGGCAAGACGACCATATGGGGCAAGAGGAACAATCGCTCGAAATGCCGTAATTTTTACAATTTTGATTATTTCCAGTATGAGGAATTGTTGCTAGCAATGCAATTAACTGATTCTACTACCACATATCCACCAAAACGACGTACACGCCACGGGGCGTAAGATTTAATTAAGTTTTTCGCAGAAATCACAAGAATAATCGTGTTGCAAACATTTCATTTTCATTGAAACGTTGAATTATTTAAATTTCTATCTGATTTCGAAGCCTTACTAATCTAATCTAATCAAACTCTAGCGCAGCCAATCTTTCGAAGGGATCCTGGAGAGTGCCTTAGGTCAGATGACGCCTAGCACTTTTCTTGTCATTCATTAACATTTGTAGTGCGCCATTGCATTGAAATGCATTGAAACATCACAAGCGTTAATGCGGCCAGACCTACTGCGTAAAGTCGTGAGTGTTGAGTGTTCGAACAACAACACAATTCTGAATCGACAGGGGAGGAAGAAGCGTGGGGAGACACCACCCATACTCTCCGAGATTTGGTTGTATTCGTTTGGTAGCACCATGCTAAGGTTTGGTACTCCGGGACCCTCTGGTATGGGACATTGTATTTCCACGAATGCCCTGGACACTATTTGCCGTGGTTATAGCACCACAAACGCGCTCTCTGTAACAGTATTCCTAATTCCAGTTTACGCTCATCAAGTCGTCATGGCCAAGTGGTTAGCATTTTTGCTTACCGAACCAAAGGACGGAGGATCGAACCTCACCTCGAGCAACTTTGGTCATCATTTCAAATTTCTGTGTTCTTAACATTCTCGTTGGGAGCAGATGGGAATCGAACCCAGAACCATTCGCTTACAAAGCGAACATCCTAACCAGTCAGCCACGGCCGCTCCTAACTATCCGATTTCAAAGCCTTACTGGAGTAAAATACAATTATCTTAGAAGTAAAATGTTAATTGAAATTAAAAAAAACGTAAAGGAAATGGTTTAAATTTTTCTTCAAAATCTTCTTTTAATTGTAAATTATAATATTAAAAAAAAATATTTTTGTGATTTTTTAAACATGTATTTTGTTTAATTGTTGTAAAGAGATTCTGTTCAATTTCTCGTATCCCAAGACAAAACGTTCGAGGCAGCAAGATTAATTTCGACAACCGTTTTCAACTTTAATCAAGATATAAACACTATCCACAATATCCGACAAAGTCACACTCTTTCTCCACACGACACCGCACCGCAAAAACCGTTGTCACACAATCAGCTGAGAGAAGAGTGAGCCCCACGAAAAGCAATCAACGTTGCATGCATGAGCCTCTGAGTCACATACCTACCAGATCTCCGTTCACATGGCCCAAAACACACACATTCCTCATCTTAATCAAAAACTTCATCCGCGAATTGTTACAAAACAACACAAAAAGCAACAAACTCATCAGGCAGCAACAACAACAGCAGCATCTAATAACCTGCTGAAAAATTACACCTTTGAGAATGAAGCACTTCCGAAATGAAGAAGTGGGGGGGAACTTCCCTTCTGTAGCCAAACAAGCGCTAGTCGGTGGACGGCACAGGAAAGAACACCCTCAAGAAAGATTGGCCGAAACGGTTCAAGCTGGGCATCGAAGCGGCCTAGGAAGCCCCGCATCATCCCACGGAAAACGTTGCCAATGAGCTGCTGAACCATCAACATTGGCCAAGCAAAGACAGTGTCGGTAGATGTATGTATAACTACCACACCACAACCATCCTCATCCGACAAAAACACAATACCGGTATCGCTAATTGCTTTAAAACGATCTTGATTCCCCAAACTTGATATGCTGGGGCAATTTTTTCGAGTGCGCCATAATGGAATAATACGTACCCTTCTGTTTCTCCTGAACCTCTGGAGGAAGAGCAGAACTGGGGGGTAACACGATAGCCGCGAATCCGGCACTTGTGGCCCCCATACAAGCCGATGGAACAGACGGAGGAGGAAGCACGGCAGTCGAGAAGCCGGGCCCGTTCCGGAAGTGTACTTATGAGAATCAACTTCGCAACGGCACAATTTAGGTCTAGTCTCGCTGGTGAAGCAGCTGGACGAGGGAGAAACATGCAAAAACGCGTGAATCAAGAAGGAGAGTTCACTCGAGAGAGAGAGAGCGTGAGTTCATCGAGATAAAAGCTCGCCGACAGCTCGTGCGAGAAATTCCGAGAGAATCGGATGAACTCACTGGGGAGCACGAGCGAATGAAGTTGGGGAAATTTAACGTTCATTATGGATAACGCGCTCTCCAAGAAACAACGCGTCAAACAAGTCAAATCCAGCTCTTGGGCTCCACTTCGGCAAACATAAACAGAGAGCTCGATCCCTATTTCTCTCCGAATGAACGCAAACTTCGGCTCGCGTTCATTCATGCACAGCAGGCTTGTTCGCTGAGGGTTGCGTTTCGCAACAAAACCAGTCAGTCGCTGCCGAACCGCGGTCGTGAGAGGACGCTCATTTCCTGTGCTCTGTGTCGAAGCTTGGAAGTTTCGTGTGATAGATCGAAGTCAAAATTAACGGCCACCGCGCGAGTTGTGTTGTTGTGTGCAGTGTTGGTGCTGTGTAGCACACGATTGAAGATAGATAGAAGGCGAAGAATAAAAGCATTATAAAATTAGTCTGAAGAAAAGAAGTGAAGAGAAGAGCGCTGCAGGCAGGGCGGTCCACGCAGAAGAGACCATCCTGACGCGGGGAAGAGAGCATGAAATAAAGGAAAAAAATAGCTATATAAAACAATCTTGTGTGTTAATGTGTTCTCCATCGGCTTAGCCCAGCTCTTCGCGTTTGTGTTTTTGTTGATGCGGTGTGTGCGCTCGCTTATTTATAAACGGATATCACGAGAGGGGGGAAAGACGGCCGTGATCCGAGGCCCCAGGAGAAGAAGATTGAGTCTTGGTTGATCCGTGGAAAGCCGTAAAGGAGGAGAAAAAAAACCCAGCGAAGAATTCGAACAGCACAGTTTTGTACGGCTCGGTGAAGATTTCTCCGGACTCCCAGCGGGATCCCCGTGATTGTTACAAGAAGAAACGCAGTGATTTTTTGTGACAAGTGACCGAAGCTTGAAACTAGAACGACGACAGTCAAGGTGTCCGCGAAGATTGTCCGCAGAGCGAGAGAAAAATGTCAATTTGGCACTGCGGCGACGAAGTGTGTGCAAATTTTTGTTTGAAGTAGACACCGGGTGTTGATTTGCGATTCAAATTCGCGCGAACTTGGCGGGTGGACGAAGACACAAACTCTCGGCAACCTGGCTCCGGCACGGGGAAGCGGTGCAATCTACACGCTACTGCTGCTGCTGGTTGTCAGCTGTACGCTAGCGACCGCAGCCCGCAACAACTTCCTGCGCCACGATGACGCTCTGCCGAAGGGCTGCACCTGGACCGGTGCCGTACTGGAAGTTTCGCAGGAGAAAAGATCGGACGAGCTGCAGTGCAAAATCAAAACCATAACCAAGACCGAGAGTCTGCTAGCTAATATAAGTAGTTATCAAATTGATAGGATAAAGTCGCTGAAGCTAGAATGCAACGACATTATGTTCTTCGAAAGTTCCTTAGAATCGACGACGACGCCAGGCAACTTTCTCGGCAATCTGAACAGCTTGCTGCGGCTGTCGATCGAGTACTGCAAGATTAAGTACATCCCAGCGATGGCCTTTTCCAACATGAAGGTGCTAAAGAGCCTCACCCTGAGCACGCACAACATTGACTGGTCTGTGATGAATTTGGAGCTGCATCCGGATAGCTTCCGGGGGCTTACCGAGCTTAAAGAGATGCACCTGGCGGACAACAACATCTGGAGTCTACCGAACGAAGTGTTCTGCCCGCTGTACACACTAAAAGTGTTGAACCTGACCGGAAATCGACTGAGTGACATGTCCCAGCTGGGGCTGTCCGACTGGGGCAAGGGCCCAATAGCACCCGGTAAGGCGTGCAACACCGGGCTCGAAGTGTTGGACTTGTCGGGAAACGACATCACTCTAATGCCCGATAATGGCCTCTCGGCGCTAAGGTCGCTAAACGCGCTCTATCTTCAGAACAACCTCGTGAAGGAAATCGCAGACCGGGCGTTTGTCGGGCTCGGAACGCTTGAAATTTTAAACCTCTCCAACAACAAGCTTACCGCGCTCACTCCCGAGCTGTTTCAATCGTCCCGCAAGATTCGTCAGGTTCACCTTCAGAATAACTCACTCTCGGTGCTGGCGCCGGGCGTTTTTGAAGGGTTGGATCGGCTGGAAACGTTGGACCTTTCCCGGAATCAGCTGACCTCGACGTGGATTAAACGGGACACGTTCGCCGGCCAGGTGCGACTGGTAGTGCTCAATCTCGGCTACAATCACCTCTCGAAGGTGGACCAGCATGTGTTCAAGGGGCTGTACAGTTTACAGATTCTCAACTTGGAGCACAACGCGATTGAGTTGGTAGCGGATGGTGCGTTTAGTGATTTGAAAAATTTGCATGCCCTGTTTCTGTCGCACAACCGGCTACGGCAGATTGAGCCGTACCACTTCAGTGAGCTGTACGTTCTGAACCAGCTCATTTTGGAATCCAATCAGATTGTGTACATCCACGAGCGTGCCTTTGAGAATTTAACGCACTTGCACGATTTGAGCTTGAACGACAACCGGCTGGAGGAAATTCCGAGCGGGATGAAGAGTTTGAAGTTTTTGCAATCTCTGGACCTGGGCAAAAATCAGATAACGGAAATAAATAATTCCTCGTTCGAGGGGCTGGAAGAGCTGATGGGACTGCGGCTGGTGGACAATCAGATAACGGAGATTTCCAGAGATACGTTCTTCGCGCTATCGACCATACACGTGCTGAACCTGGCCAGCAACCGGATCCGGCACGTGGACCAGTCGGCGTTCAGCTCTAATCCGACGCTGCGGGCGATTCGACTCGATAATAACGAGCTGGAGGATGTGGCCGGCGTGTTTACGTCGCTCTCGTCGCTGGTGTATTTGAATATCTCGGACAACAACATTGGCTGGTTCGACTACTCGCACTACCCGCAGTCGCTGGAGTGGTTGGACATCCACAAGAACAACATTTCCGAGCTGGGCAATCGTTACGATGTGGGAAATTGGTTCCAGCTCAAAATGCTGGACGTGTCTCACAACCGAATCAAGCACATCAACACGAGCTCGTTTCCGAAAAATATCGAAACACTGCTGCTGAACAACAACCAGATTGAGGAGATTGCCCCTGAGACCTTCGCCGGCAAGGAGAACCTGGTGAAGGTGGTGCTTTACGGTAACCACTTGCGCCGGCTGGAAATGCCCTCGCTGGCTCTCACGCTCGTCCCGGACACCCGAACCATGCCGGAGTTTTACATTGGTGATAATTTAATTCACTGCGACTGCAGCATGGAATGGCTACAGCGGATTAACGAGCTGAGCTATCTGCGGCAGTACCCGCAAGTGAAGGACCTGGACTCGGTCATGTGCACGATGGAGCACGAACGGGGCGAACTGGTGCGGCCCCTGACGGAGATGAAGGCAAGTGAGTTTCTATGCAAATACGAGAGCCATTGTTTCGCGACGTGCCACTGCTGTGATTTTGACGCTTGTGACTGCAAGATGACGTGCCCGGACCGGTGCAGTTGCTATCACGATACGGCCTGGGAGTCGAACATTGTGGACTGTGGCAGCGCCGGGTTGACGGCGATTCCGAGCAAAATCCCGATGGACGCCACGGATATCTATTTGGACGGGAATAATTTCGGTCAGCTGGAAAGTCACGTCTTCATCGGGAAGAAAAAGCTCAAATCACTGTATCTGAATAATAGTCACATTGACGAGTTGAATAATAAAACGTTTGGTGGAATTCCGGCCCTCACGGTGCTGCACCTGGAAGGCAACGGGCTGGAACGAATCAGCGGAGCGGAGTTTGAGCAGCTGAGGGAGCTGAAGGAGCTGTACCTGGACCACAACGCCATCGAGGCCATCGGAAACAAGTCGTTTTACTATCAAAAGTCGCTGGAGGTGCTTACGATGGCGGACAATCGGCTGGCCGAGCTGAAGCCTTGGGAGCTGATGCCACCGGGCGGTACGTTCCGGCTAATCTCACTAAGTGGCAATAAACTGAGCTGTGGCTGTGAATCGATTGGGAAGCTGGTGGACTGGGCCGAGCGGCAGTTTAACGAAACGAATGGGCTAAGTGAATTTCAGTGTACGAACAATAAATTAGTGAAGGACGCGATTAAGGAATGTGAGAGTCACAAGAGTGCCCCGATAGCGACCCCGACCGTGCAGCGGACGATTATCGATAATGATTTTATAGACTATTTGCCACTGTTGATTGCCGTGCTGGCCGGGCTAGTGCTAACGATTCTGCTGGTGACGTTGGTGTTCATCTTCCGGAACGATTTTTGCCTGTGGGCTCACTCGCGGTACGGCGTACGAATCTGCAAGGATCCGCTGAGCGCGATGGAACGCTGCGAGGACAACGAGAAGCTGTACGACGGTTATCTTATCTACAGCTCGGCCGACGCCGATATGGTAACTAGTCAAATTGCCCAGGATCTGGAGCACAGTGGGTACGCGATGTGTCTGCACTACCGGGACATCCACTCGGCGGCCTTTTTGGCCGATTCACTGCAGGGGGCGGCGGACGCTTCCCGCAAGCTAATCCTCTTCATCAGCGTCAAGTTCTTGCAGTTTGAGTGGTCTCAGGCGGAATTCCGGGCGGGGCTGCAAAGCGTGCTGGAGCTAATCCGACCGTCCCGGCGGAGGCAAAAGCTCATCCTGATCACCTCCGTGCCCCAGTCGATGCTCTCGATGGACCCCATCATGGACATCCTCACGCGAACCTGCACCGTAATCGCGTGGGACGATCGGCGCTTCTGGGACAAGCTCCGCTTTGCCATGCCGGACATTGGCAAAAACTCCCCTGTAAATAAGGCGCCCCATCGCAAAGCCATCAACATCCGGTACACCCCGGCCCCGACCAACCCCTCCGCGCCGCCTCCCCCCACCGCCACCTGGCCCAAGCGGCTCAACTCGGAGGTGTGCGTCCAGTACCCGCAGGCCCCACTCCACTCGCCCAACCACAGTACTTACAACACCGAGGACGAACTTTCGACCGCGTCCTCACCGCAGTACGAGGCCCCGTCGCTTCATCACGCAATGGGTCCTCCCTACCACCACCAGAATCACATTCCACTGCAGCAACAGCAGCAGCAGCAGCAGTTCCACCATGGACAGCAGGTCAACCATTCGCCACACCTGCAGCACACCTTCCCTCACCACATGGCTCAACCCCAGCACCACCCACACCATCACCAGCAGCAACAGCAGGGCTACTACCGGTCCGGCAAGTCCAACGGAGGCAGTGCTGCCAACACGCTGGGCCACGTGTACTCGACCATCCCGGAGTCGCAGTACAACACGCATCACTCCCTGAGGGGCGGTGGCGGTGGAGGCGCCGGCGATAGCAATCGACCGTACTTTGTGTAATATTTACTCTACTTTTTAGGGCCGTTTTTCAAATCTATTACACTTCTTTCATTACTCGCTCGCTCTCTCTCGCCGTGTCTGACTGTCTGACTCATAAAACAGCACTCATAACTTTAGGGTAAAGTCATCTAGGAATACGCCACTTTTCATCCTCACTTTATCGTTCAATCGTATACTCGCTTTTTAAATAGGGCGCGCGCGCTTTTGCAAGTTTTAAGAAAAGTTGTGTAAAGGGCCGAAATGTGAATAAAATTGTTTATTACTCTCTTTCTTGTACTAGGTAGGTTAGGGTCAAACAGAAAACGAGAAAAGACTTATTTGATTAGAAACTTAACCACTCTCTCTCGTGCGCAGCTCGTTTTGTGAGTATGGCACATTCGTTTGAAAGTTCGTTTCGCACTAAGTGATGTAAATTATTTTTAAGAATGTGACACTTTCGGTAACAACCCAATGAAGCTGTTAGTCTCATTTCAACTGATAAGAAATTGAGAAAAACAGTTCAATTGAGTTGAAACCGAACATGATCGAGAAATGAAGTTTTTCAAATGAATGTGCCATAATCAAACTGAATTTCGTGTTTCAAGTAAATTGATTTTTACCGTGGACAGACCACACTATTTCAACATCTTCGAGTACGCCAACTAGCGTATGTGTGATAAAGCAGCAGCACTGTTGTGGTCCCTCCGCTAGACCACACTAAATTATAATGAAACGGTTTGTTGATTTGTTTTAATTGAAAGTGACCGCATCTCGGTCTGTGAGCCGTTCGTCGTGCAGCAACGTCTTCAGTGAACCCTTTTCTTGACGCTTCAATTACACGATGCGATAGTGGTTTCAGGGGACGGAACCCGTGCCGACGGAACAACAATGACGGACATTATCTGGCAGTGTTTTGGGGATCGCGGGTTGGGACAGCGTTGACGTTCCGCTGAGTCAAACGTCAAAGAATGAAGTGCTTTCAATTTTTGAACTTTCAAAAATGAGAAAACGCTCAAAATGATCTTTTGGTTATGATCTGATTGAGAGCAGACTGTTTATATGCAGTTTTGAAACAAATGATAACAAGAATGAGTGAAAATCCATTTTTCTAATCTAATCTAATGTAATCAGACCCTAGCGCAGCCAATCTTTCGAAGGGATCCTGGAGAGTGCCTTAGGTTAGATGACGCCTAGCACTCTTCTTGTCATTTATTAACATTTGTAGTGCGCCATTGCATCGGAATGCATTGAAACAACACAAGCGTTAAAGCGGCCAGGCCTACTGCGTAAAGCCGTATCGCAGAGATGACTCGTAATTGGGTTGAGTTTGAGCACTGAGTGTTCGAACAACAACACAATTCTGAATCGACAGGGGAGGAAGAAGCGTGGGGACACACCACCATACGCTCCGAGATTTTAGTTCGTTGGGAGCACCATGCTAAGAAGGTTTGGTACTCCGGGACCCTCTGGGATGGGACATTGTATTTCCACGAATGCCCTGGACACTATTTGCCGTGGTTATAGCGCCACAACTCGCTCTCTGTAACAGTATTCCTAATTCCAGTCCACGCTCACCAAGTCGACATGGCCTAGTGGTTAGCATTTTTGCTTACCAATCCAAAGGACGGGGGTTCGAACTCCGCCTCGAGCGACTTTGATTTTTCGATCATATTCATCATTTCAAATTTATGTGTTCTTAACTTTCTCGTTGGGAGCAGATGGGCATCGAACCCAGAACCATTCGCTTACAAAGCAAACACCGTAACCAGTCAGCCACGGCCGCTCCTAAATGAGTGAAAATCCATTTTTCTGAAATTTAACACATCGGGTCTCAATCTCTACTCTATGACAACCACAATTTTGCGGTTCCGTCATCGACCTCGAAAGCAAGAAAAACTAATCAAAAACTTGTCCCCTGGGAGATTGCGTCCACAGCGCGTCCCCCTCATTTGTGGGACAACCGCTAACGTCGTAATCAACCGGCTCGTACGACGATTTCTTTTTGACAGGTTACAATGTTGCGTGCCATGTCTGTCGTCGTCGTCGGCGATGCACGCCAGATGAAATTGGGGCCCGGAATCAATTCAATTTGATGTCGCGAGGCCTTGGTGCGTTTGGAGCGAGTCATGTTAAAGCGACGGAATGCGTGTAGATAAGGGCCGATTGGTGATTGACAAGCCTAGCCCAAGTAATTGGATGGTGTAACGCACGCGTTTGATGAATTGACCATTGTTTCGGCTCGATTTGGCAGCTAATATGATTGGTTTGCAGAACTGACCAAACCACAGACGCGGGTAACTTTCAGGTGTGACGTCAATTAGTTCTGTGAATCCTCGAATCACCCAGTGTAATCCACAGCTTTAATACCATAACGCAACAATGTCTAGGGAGATGATCAGGGCTCGAAACTTGAAACGAGGCCACCAACCAGCATGGCTAAGAATCCGACCATAACCAGTTTGACGCCGCGCAACGTGTAGGAATTCTCGCCCTGTTTTCGTTGGCGGCAACCCGAAAACTATTATCTTCCCGTTCCCTGTCCGTTTCCACGTGGGTCCCCTAACCCTTGGCCACCCCGTCCACCTCAAACGAGCAAGAAACGCCGGTTTTGAGCCATTTTCCCGATTTGCCATAATGGCGTCCGCATTTGACAGCTACGCCATAATGGCGCGCGCGCGGCCCAATTCCGCAACAATGTTTGCAAACAAAGGGCCTGCTTTGTTTTGCTTGCAAGCTCGTGCTTGGTGATCTAGTGGTTAGCAAGGGAGATCGAGATCGACCCAAAGTACACAACAAAACGGGCGGGAAGAGAACGATTTCTCGATGCCTGCTGGCGGATGAAGTCGATGATGATGATGCTGTTGCCGCTGCGTGTAGTTGTTGTTGGGACGAGCCTTCGACTCGGTTGTGGTTCCACTTGGCGTGACTCTCGCAAGTCAGTCTCATCTCTTCTTTTGTTGTGGTCGCGACGGCATATAAATGGCTGCTTCATTTATTAAAACCGTTTAAGATTTATTTATTTTTACAATTAGTCATTGATTATTTTAAATGGACGGTGGGTTCCCGGGAGGCTCGGGTTGGAAGAAAGCTTGGAGAAGAAAAATGATGGGACTTCTCTGTCCCGCCGCCGCTGGTTGGAACGAGGCCTTTGTGTTAGATATACCGGCTGTTAGATGAAATGGCTGTGATAGAGGGTTTATCGTTTGTCATACGGAGCTTGAAAGTATAGAGGCAGAGATTACTCAAGAGTTCGTTTTGATAGCGCAGAGTGACACAAATTTCGCCTAATTGAAGTTGACACTCTCCGGTGGAGTACACTGCCGGTTTCCGGAACATTTGGCGAAATTGCTTCCGCTCTGTGCCCAGCGCCTTCCGGCGAAACTTCAAAGCAATTTTAAGCCCCATTAAACGGCGTGACCTGTGGACAATGCAATCCCAGCGCCGCCGGAATGCCTCCGGATGACGCGCCCACGGCAGTTGCATTCTTGGCGGCGCGTTTCTCGCTAGGTGTTGACTTGAAATATGCACCGCCATTGCTGGGCAAAGATTCCATCGATTAACCGGGAAGTGGCTCCGAGGGAGCAGGGTAAGGAGACGTGACTCTTGACCTGCGTGGAATTTTTCAAAAAGAGGCAGTTGGAGTTGCTGAGCAGTGTTGTGAATCTCATTGAGCTCACGGTTTGCTCAAAATGAACCATTTTGAGACTTTTGAGCTGTCAAACAATTCTGACTGAGAGAGCTCTCGTTTTTTCAATCTACCTTTCAAGTTTCAAAACTAAAAGAGCTCACGTAAGCAGCTTCGTGATGCTCCTTTGAGCTCTAACGGGAAGCTCAACATGAGCTTTTTAGTGACCCTTGAATTTTCAAATTATTCTTACAGCGAGAGCTCACGTTTTTTCTCAATCTCTTTCTCAAGTTTGAGTTCTCTGAGAGTTCTTATTAGCTTTCATTTGTGTTTTAAAAAGAGTCAGTTGGAGTTGATGAGCAGTGTTGTGAATCTCAAAGAGCTCACGAGAAGCACAAAATGAATTCTTTCAAGAACCTTAAGCTGTCAAATAAATCTAAGTGATGAGTGCTCTTTCTCTCTCTCATGTTTCAAAACTCATGAACCCACGTGAGCAGGACGGTGCTCTTTTAAGCTCTCTAAGAGTTCTTATTAGCTCTCATGGTTTCAAATCGCTCGTGGGCGCTCGTCAAAATCAAGATGCAAAATGACCAAATTTAGCTCAATTTTCAACTCTGGATCTTGTTTTGAGTAGTTGTGAACTTAGTCACAACGAGCGCTCGTTCACTCACTACGAGCAAGAGCCAATAGAGCTCATCCCGTTGGTTTTACAACTTTGGAAATGGTTTCGAGAGCGCTCATGTTCAATTATTTTTTGAGTGCTCAAAAAGAGTAGAATTCAGTCGTTGAAATCAGGAGAATGAGTAGAAGATTAGTTTATTCCAACAAAGGTCCCCCTACCCTACTCACACACCTCTTTTCGGCCTCAAAGTCTGACTCCACGTGTGCTTCGTCAGAACGCCGTTCGAACGGCGGGCAGCCCTGGGGGCCCTTTCGGGCTTGTCGCTACCTGTGTTTGCGCATTCTGGCGCGGCACGGTGTACCGCTGCTGATTGCGAAAAACATTACCGCAAAAGGATGGAGACCCGCGGCCGGGCCTGGAGGGCAATTGGTAAAACGTTGAGGTTGAATTGTTAATTGTTGTTTGTGGTTGCGTAATGCTGCGGAAAATGTGTTTGAATGCAGGAGTTGATTGGTTGAGTGGAGTTTTGTTTGAGTAGAAATAATGCAAAAAAATAATAATTAGAAATACTCAATGACCCTTGATTTTGTACAACTGACTTCTTCAGAATAGCAGAGCAAAGTGCTCTCGAAATGGTATCAGTGAATGGCGTAAAATCAGTATTTTCAAATGTGGTTCAAATATTGACGATCTGGCAACCCTGTCTAAAGTAATAGGATTTTTAGTGAAAAATTACACGCAACATTTTAAGATCGAATAAAATGATTACACAATCGACTTTTATTTTGTATTTGTTGTATTTGTATATTAGATTTCTATCTTATAATTTTGAGTTTTAAAATTAAGATGAGAATTTCCTTAAATGACTTTGAACTAAGAGTTATTTCATTCAATTCATTATAAAACCAATTATCCTAGCAATCGCTCCCCGAATCCATTAGCAAATCCCGCGCAACTTCAAGTTCAAGCAATCCTCGGACCACTCCGGGGTTTCAATTTCAAGCGACCGCGTGCCCGTTTTCCCCGGAGATCCATTACCAGGTGCCTGTCGTAACTGTCCTACTTTACCACCCCCGCCACACTTCACCCCCTTGGTCGGGGTGTCGTCACGGAAAAAAAACCCAGCAAAATGATTTCTGCTTTTAGTCGGTAATCAAACCATTAATCTTTTTTCCCTTCTTCAAAGAGCTATCACCTGGAGTTGGAAAAAAAGTGTGCGCTTTGTTTCAGGCCGCGCGGCCACGCGAACACAACCGTTGTGGTGGGGGACTTGATGGACATTTCCCAGGGCATCGGAGACCACCGCCACCACCACCCACAACGTGACTAAATTTTGCGCGGGGGTTTCTTGCACTACACCACCCTGAGGAATCGGGGTTCGAACGGTGGGGGAGGTAAGTGTCATCGTCACGTAAACCCCGTAAAAATTGTTACCTTTTTTCATAGCTTGGGGTCCGGCGATTGTGGTGCGTGTGCCGAACGGTTGGCGGCTTCCGCAGAAGTGACCCCGTAAATGTCCCCATCGATGTGCAGCAGGGTGATGGGGGCGGTGTGGGGGTGGTTTAATGGAGTGGACATTGTTTATTGACTTCGGGGCTAGAATTTAGTGGCTCGTGTTTAGCCAAATCTAGCGGAAGCCATCTGGCCGCGGGAATTGAACTTGGGCACGGGTGCATTGCAGGAGGGTCACAAAGGTGAAATCAGCTTTGTTTCACAATTTGTTTGAATGCAAAGATGGCAACACTGATTAAATTTTGACGTTTCGGTTTCAGTGATGCCAGTTGGCCTCTGGTCGAAACGGGCTTATTTCAAAAACGATGTTTTAAACGCTTTTAGGATCCACTTTTCTTGTTGATGGCAACACTGGTTGCATTTTTCAAATGTAACTGGTATTATTAGATTTTACCAACAAGGAAAAACGTGCTTGATACAAATAAGTTCAAGAGTTTGGATTTTGACAAACTTGTTTTTCTGATTTTAAATCAGAGCAACACAATTTCCAACCAAGTTTACCCCAAATTGACCACATCAAATCGGATCACCAACAAATGCTCATTGCACTACATGGAACCACTTTTGATTGAATCCATTCAGGCCCGAGTCTCATAAAAATCCCAGAAGTCTCAACCTCAACGAAATTATTCACGCTCAATAACTCCTCGACATACCGCCGGGTGCCAACTTGGCGGTCAATTTCAATTTAGAGAAAACCGTGTCGTCAACGAAGCTCGCTATAAAACTCAATTAAAACCAATCAACACAATTTTATCGCCACCGATTAACCAGTGAGACTGCTCTTTAAACGAACAAACACACAGACTACTGCATTCAGCATTCGACTTATTGCACTTTATTGCAGAGCATTACTAAGGCTAGTGACTGGTTCATTCTTTTTCGGAAGTCACTTGAAACCAACTGAACTCACACGCGCCAGCCCATCTTATCGACTGAAGCAGGAATTAACTGCCAGACCGTAAAAAATCAGTTAAATTTTCCCCACTTCACTTCAATTGGTCGTGGCGAGCGCACTTTAATCTGACCCCACTGTATGCTTTCCCGGAAAAGTTACTCTATCGACGCAGGAGGCAACCTCGAGTTGCTATAATCAATCTAAAAAAGGTGCAGGTGGTTATGTTACACATGACCAGTATGACAAAGAACTTTGCAAGATGGTTGTTGAAATTTTCGATTACATTGTCTGGTCCAAATTTCCCAAGATTCACTAGATTCATAATTACCATAAAAATTGATACCCATTTTGCCCCTACTCTTATGGTTCGGCAAATGTCCCCCCATCGGAACATCACCGTGGCCTCCGGCCACTTCGGATTGTGGCCACTTCTGCTGAAATGTCAAATTTCATATCTAGTATCAAAAATCATAAAGTTTGATACCCATATTGCCTCAACTCTTATGGTTCGGCAAATGTCCTCCCATCGGAACATCCCCGGGGCCTCCGGCCACTTCGGTTTGTGGCCACTGCTGCTGAAATGTCAAATTTCATATCCAGTATCAAAAATCATAAAGTTTGATACCCATATTGCCCCTACTTTTATGGTTCGGCAAATGTCCCCCCGCCCCTCGGAACATCCCCGGGCCTCCGGCCACTCCTGATTGTGGCCACTACTGCCGAAATGTCAAATTTCATATCCAGTATCAAAAACCATAAAGTTTGATACCCATATTGCCTCTACTCTTATGGTTCGGCAAATGTCCCCCCATCGGAACATCCTCGGGGCCTCCGGCCACTCCGGATTGTGGCCACTACTGCCGAAATGTCAAATTTCATATCCAGTATCAAAAACCATAAAGTTTGATACCCATATTGCCCCTACTCTTATGGTTCGGCATATGTCCTCCCATCGGAACATCCGCGGGGCCTCCGGCCACTCCGGATTGTGGCCACTACTGCCGAAATGTCAAATTTCATGTCCAATATCAAAAACCATAAAGTTTGATACCCATATTGTCCCAACTCTTACGGTCCGGCAAATGTCCCCCCATCGGAACATCCCCGGGGCCTCCGGCCACTCCGGATTGTGGCCACTACTGCCGAAATGTCAAATTTCATGTCCAGTATCAAAAACCATAATGTTTGATACCCATATTACCCCAACTCTTATAGTCCGCCAAATGTCCCCCCATCGGAACATCCCCGGGGCCTCCGGCCACTCCGGATTGTGACCACTACTGCCGAAATGTCAAATTTCACATTCAGTATCAAAAACCATATAGTTTGATACCCATATTGCCCCAACTCTTACGGTCTGGAAAATGTCCCCCAATCGGAACATCCGCGGGGCCTCCGGCCACTCCGGATTGTGGGCACTACTGCCGAAATGTCAAATTTCATATCCAGTATCAAAAACCATAATGTTTGATACCCATATTGCCCCTACTCTGATGGTTCGGCAAATGTCCCCCCATCGGAACATCCCCGGGGCCTCCGGCCACTCCGGTTTATGGCCACTACTGCCGAAATGGCAAATTACATATTCAGTATCAAAAACCATAAAGTTTGATACCCATATTGCCCCTACTCTTATGGTTCGGCATATGTCCTCCCATCAGAACATCCTCGGGGCCTCCGGCCACTCCGGATTGTGGCCACTACTGCCGAAATGTCAAATTTCATGTCCAGTATCAAAAACCATAAGGTTTGATACCCATATTACCCCAACTCTTACGGTCCGGCAAATGTCCCCCCATCGGAACATCCGCGGGGCCTCCGGCCACTCCGGATTGTGGCCACTACTGCCGAAATGTCAAATTTCATATCCAGTATCAAAAACCATAAAGTTTGACACCCATATTGCTCCTACTCTTATGGTTCGGCAAATGTCCCCCCATCGGAACATCCCCGGGGCCTCCGGCCACTCCAGATTGTGACCACTACTGCCGAAATGTCAAATTTCATATCCAGTATCAAATACCATAATGTTTGATACCCATATTGCCCCTACTCTGATGGTTCGGCAAATGTCCCCCCATCGGAACATCCCCGGGGCCTCCGGCCACTCCGGATTGTGGCCACTACTGCCGAAATGGCAAATTTCATGTCCAGTATCAAAAACCATAAAGTTTGATACCCATATTGCCCCAACTCTTACGGTCCGACAAATGTCCCCCCATCGGAACATCCGCGGGGCCTCCGGCCACTCCGGATTGTGGCCACTACTGCCGAAATGTCAAATTTCATGTCCAGTAGCAAAAACCATAAAGTTTGATACCCATATTGCCCCAACTCTTACGGTCTGGAAAATGTCCCCCCATCGGAACATCCCTGGGGCCTCCGGCCACTCCAGTCCAGGTGGTGGCCAGTTCCAATGATCGACTCCCGCGACTACCATGTCTTAGCTGGTCCTTGCCTCCAAGCCATCTGCTCCCAGACCTCCAGGCCGTCTGCTACCGGGCCACCAGGCCATCTGCTTCTGATGTGTTCTCGTCGACGTCCAGCAATAGAATGACTTTTCAGGACCGACCGAGCCGAGTTTTGTTGGCTCGTCGACGATCCGAAAATTATGTATGTGTGAGCATTTAAACAACCAACGCGAGGTCCGCTTCGGATGAAACCTCGGTAGGCACTGAATTTGTCTGAGGCTAAGTGCTAACTTAAATAGTATCGCACGGCATGTTGCAACCATGGTGCTACATTCTCGCGTGACAGTTCCACGGAAGGAGGAGGCAAGGCAAAATTTGCTAAGTGCTAGATACTTGAATCTGATTAATGTGTTCGGGAAAGGTTGCGCTTGACCAATCAGCGTTCGCTATTCTTTAGTAGTTTTATGTTAACTTTTAAGTACTTAAATAAATAAGTACTGTAATAAACATGTTTTAAGATCATTAAGTAAGTCTTCCCCTTTCGTTTGGTGGGTAAAACGTTCAAATTGGTCGAGAGGGAAAAAAGATACAATCGTTTGAAATCTTGCACTTTTTTCGAAAATTTGCTTCTACGCGTTACATTTCGCTTCGCGAAAAATCTGGATTGCTACCCTTGTATAGAGCCCTAAGACAAAGTTCTTTGTCAAAAAGAAAACCGTCATTATCACTTATTAAAGCCAAATGAGAGGAACGAACCAACACGTGGAACATCAGACAAAAAAAGGAAGGCACACATTCACAACCACATAGAAAAGAAGTAACCGAAACTAGAATCAAATTATAGCAATTCAAATCAATAGCACAAACCACGGAAACCACACACACAACAAGAAAAAAAAAGTAGAAGAAAGCCTTTTTTGATCGATAGAAAAATAGGGAAAACTTATCATAACCAAACCACGAAAAAAGAACAAACACACACCAAGCTGAAGAATAGCGTTTAGTTGGTTTCACGCAGACGAAAGAGGGGCAATGTATTGTTGATTGTTTCTAAAAGTGCACACAGAGAAACACAAACACACACAAACAAGAAAAGTTCAATTGTTATGAATAGGGATCGCGCACTTATTTTAAGCGAAAATGAGATTTTAGCGGCAAGCAAGAGAGAGAAGTTTTATTAAATCATTACATAAAACAAACCACAAGTTTTAATCACCCACACAGGCGAAAGCTAATCGAAAAGAGAAAATGGCAAGCAAAAAACCACTTTAAATATTTGTAAATGTGAATATATATTGTATAGTTGTACAAAGTCACGCATGAACGCAAAGTATGTAATAACTATAGGCATTTGAAATATTATCTTTATTTTATGACAAAATTAGCGTTTTATAAGAGGAGAAAAATAATAATTTTTCGAAAAATTAAACTGCTTTTGGTTGTTTTGATTTCACGGATGAATATGATGACAATCTCTTTCAGGTCAGTTCAAGCGGATGAGGATGAAAAGGTGAGATAAAATTGAACAAAAATGTGTTCTGTATTTCGACGCCATCGTGTTAACTTGTCGTTGGTCAGTGACGCACTGCACTGGAACTTCAAATTTAGCACTTGCACCAAGTTCAACGCATGCTACGCGTTGCACAGTGCTAGTGCTAGTGCTATTAATTAGCACTCCCAAATAGCACGTCAAAGAAATTAGTATTTTTACTTGTCGTTGGAGCCAGGACAATTGAAACTATCTGCGCAACTACCTTGTAAAACGACCCACAGGTCTTGGAGGGCCCTTTTCGCTTAACGTTCTTTTAGGCCATTGACATCTGAAGGCGAGCCCATAAACGGTATTTTGTCTCTCTTTAAACTTTTTATTTTAACTGACAGCGCTAAGAATTGTGGACAATCTATGATCCGTTTTCTTGATTCTCTGGTCATTTCTCCTCGACAATCTAAAAGAAAAAAAAAACACTTCAGAGAGAATAGAACCATGAACCTTTCACATCGAAACCTTGCACGCTTGCAATACACCAAACTTTCCGATGAAAACGAATGAAATTACTCGCATCACTATTTAAATGTTGGTGACAGTTGTTTTCTTGTCAACAAATGGAAAAATCAACTTAGTTACCAGATTAGTTTGAGTGCGAGGGCGAGTGCTATGATCAAAAACGCAGAGCTATCCGTAAAAATAGCACGCGTGCTAACCAAGTGCAGTGAAAATGCATGTCTGTTGGTCACTTTTTGACGTTCCGTGAAAAACGCGTTTTAATATTCGACCTTGAATAAACAAACACGTTTTGTTTGGTTGACCATTCTGTGCACTGCCCCGAAATTTGGATGAATTTGGTTAGCGGAGTCCCGAAATATAATTGAAAATCTGGAGTTTTTTTGAAAAGGTCCCATAAACCAAATTTTCATTTTTTGCTTTTTGGGTGTTTTTGAATACCCCTGACTCAAGGCGGTTCTAAAAACACCCAAAAAGCAAAAATTGAAAAATTGGTTTATAGGACCTTTATTTTTTATTATTATTATTATTATTTTTTAATATTGTGTTTACGGTAGTTGAGCTCGTACCTGTGTCACACGCGTTCTGAGCTGAAATCCCTTTGGCCAATTGTCGCACTTACATCAATTTTCAGGTCGTGTCAAGATAGCACGACAAGATTGAAACTTCTTTTTTTGGTTTTTATTGGATATTTCAGCATTGAAATCGAATTTTGAGAATCTGTGATGGTCAAAAGGTGAGGCATTGTGAGCTGCCCAAAATGGCGTTCTTAACTCTTAGAAGCTGATGCAAAAAGATATTAAAGTTTTAAAAAAATCAATTTTTTTATAGTAATTTGCAACAGCTATGAGAAAACAGTTAAACCAATCCTGGATGCCTATGGCACATTTTGAAGTGCTTCAAAAGACCTTTCGAATGCATCTCAGAGAGTTGAAATTGATGAAGTTTTACGGAAATGCGAGCAATTTTATGATTTTTCATGTTTTTGGACCTCAAACTTCAATGCACGTTTTACCCCACTTCCCTTTGTCGTAGAGGGCTCATATTTGGCATGAGATCATCTCATGTATAGACAATCAAACACTGAATGTTTTATCCAAATCGGAGCACCTATTTACGACCTCTAGTACAAACCGGGCAATATTTACAAAAACTGCATCTTTAATTTGATTTGGTAATAAATAATAGCCATATTTTCAGCTAAGGATTGCAAATAATTGATAATTGAATTTCATGCATGATTTGGCAAAATTTCTAGTTTTTGTTTGCTGAGTAAATCTATAGAATTTTGTATTTTGTTTAGATTTTAAATTTAAGCAAAGTTGTAATTAATGATAGGAACTTTTCACAAACAATATACCATAATCTGGGGCGGATCAGGACTACAGTCTGAATAGGGACAGCAGTTTTTAGAGCACTTAAAACTTTCAAATTTGGAAATAGATGAACACATTTTGTTGGTCTGAGTCTGTTCTAATCGAAACCAACCAGAAAAATCAAAATGTTGTGCTCCAACATGGTTATAACTGCTGTCCCAATTCGCCCCATGTGTCCCGATTGACCCCAGTTTACGGTACCGATTTTACTTTGTTTGCTTTTTTATGACTAAAAGTTGAATTTAATTTTTTTCTTTGCGATTTTTTATATTAGTTTGCTTTTCATTTATGTTTTTTTGAAAATTTGAAAAAATGGAAAATATTAGCCATTAACATTACAAATTTCATTACCAGATACAATATCAAATTTCAATATGTTTGAGAAAGTTACATATTTTCAAGCTAATCTAGTTCGAAAAATCAATTTTTTAACTATTCAAAAGTATTTTATGAAGAAAAAAAACCCTTCAGAAAAAATTTAGAGGTTAGAAAATTTCCTATAATTTTGCCTTTTTAACATTTTTGATAGGACGGATGATTGTTGAGATACATCCACTTTTAGTTCGAGTTGAGTATTGTGTATTATATTATATTGTGTATGTATTATAAATATTTTTGACATTGTTACCGTTCTTTTTCAAAAATCTTTTTTTTAAATCTTGTCTCCAGTACTTAAAAATGCGCTTTTTTTAAATCATACGCTTATTTCTTATTTTGGAAATTCAACTTTAAGTATTAATAAGTAGAATTAATATATGCGGAATTTTTCCCGTGTACCTTTGTTTTTTTGTTAAAAGTCTTAAATCATAACCAAAAACTTTGCTGAAAACTTAAAATCAGTCAGAAAATCATTTCTCAAGATACAGATTTTAATACATGGACAAAGCTTCAGCTAATAAAACTCAATTTGCGAAATTCTAGAGAATTATTTTAAGTCCCTTAGTAAGATTACTTTTAATGTTTCAATTGAAGAAAAATAAAGAGTAAGATATTTGTTCAACTAATGAAATTTACTTTTAATAAAAAGAATATAACTTGATGCTAAGTTTGTACAAAGCTCATTTTTTGAACAAATTTGCATCTGGAAATGAAATTTAAAATGTTTTGAACAAATGGTCACTGGATTCAACCATCTTCAAATTTGCTAAGAAATTTGTTCTATCAAAAATGCATACAAATGTGAAGATATTTTTGATTTAAATTTCAACAACACTTAAAATGTAGAACTTAAAAACTAATTATCATTTTGAGAGTATTTAAATAATCCGATTAAACAATGTTTACATAATTACAGTTAACTAACTTTTAAAACTTTGTAAAATTGGTTGAAAATTACTTTGAAGTTCTTTGATCACGTTTCTACCAAGTTCAGTATGATTCCATTTCATTACATTCGTATTCCTATATTACATTCGTTAAAAAATCATTAATGTCACTTTCAAAGTCACCCCGGTTTACGGTATTATAAGCTGATTTGCAAAGATATATTGTTTATTGAAATATGGAATCAAATTTATTAGAAAATAACGCTATGAATGTTTGTAGTAACATGTGTTCTCAGTAATGAATAGCCACTTTAATCAATGTTATGTTTTTATTTGATGAATGGCCACTTACCTTTGTTTTCGTCACTTGCACCCTCTTATTTATTCCTCTAATGCGATATGAATATAATTCGCTCCAAAGCTATGTTCAAACTGTCAAATTCAATCGAACATCAGTCGCTGTTAATCTATAATAATAGTGATTGATTCGCGTAGATAGAACATATCATACCCTACTTTCGCCTGAAAATAGCACACTCCCAAAACCCATCCCGACCCAGTCCCAGCTCGGCCACATTACCGAGTAATCAAACATCTGCCACCTCGAACATAAATGAACATCTGAAACTGACATACACACACTACCACCACAGTCATGTTCCAGTACCCTACTGACCGGACCGCGTCTTCTTTCCCTCTCAGTGAGCAGCATAACTTATGCTGATATGCTGTAGGACGCAACTTGGACGCCGACGACGAAAGATGATGACGATGAGATGAAAATCGATCCCATTATCTTCAATCATCAACGTCATCGTGACTGTCAACCCGAATTTTGGCCAGCCTCATGAAAAAGAAGAAGAGAAAAGGCGAAGAAGATTCATTCCGCTGGGTAGGCAAAACAAAAAGTGCTCATTACTTGCCGGTGGGTGTCCTTTTTTCGCTCTTGGAGACAGAGAAGACCATCGAACGGGAGCTACTTTATTTGGTCTGAAACATGAGGAAAGCATAACTCCACAAGACGAACGGTGGCTTGAATTTGATGGGCTCAGATGTTTTCGTCATGGTCTGTGTCGCAGCGAGTCGCAACGGTTCGAACAGACCAGCCAGATATGACAAGAACGTTGGCGAAAGCGAGCAAAGTTAACATAAAACATAACACACACGCACGTACATACATATCATACGAAAATCTCACCTTGGCCTGATGAAAGTAGGGTTGGTGGTGGTATGATAAACCTGGAGACAGTTCGGTGATTTGGTTTTTTATTGAACAAATGATTTGTAATAGAGATTATATTTAAATACACATTTGTGTTATTAAAACTGTTGTTCATATTCTGATGAAAAATTAATGTATAAAAAAGATTTGTAAAGCAATAAAATTTTGATGTGTGAAAAAGGGGAATTTAAAATTAACAATGATCATATATCAGTTCAATTCGGAGCGTCGGATCGAAGTGCTCTTTGTTGCGTTGGGTTCGTTTAAGCCCAAGGAAGGTTTATACGCTAACTAATTGACACTTTAGCCACTCTGGAACCGATATCGGAGCGTCAGCAAATTGTATGGAAAAAGTTACGTATACAGTCATGTCTCATGAAGCACAGAGCTTATGGTGTTTGGCTATATGGGAGACATTGGCTTTAATCGTATGAAAAATCATGCAAACATAAAAAAATTCTAGTGTTTTGGAATCGAGATGATGTCAGTTATTCATTAAAATTATTTTTTCATGAAAATTTTCCCAAAAATACGTATTTTTCCTGTATTTTGGAAATGCATTTTTTTTTCTCTAAAGAATCCAAAAATATATTGTTATTGGAATATGGGTATCAAATGATCAGGGTTTTTCATAAATTTCGGATATAATAACAAATATTTTTAGAAAATACTCCAAATTTTCACAAAACTATGTTTTTTCGAAAAAAATACTCAAAATTTCAAAATGGATAGCTGACATCATCCTGAATTCAAAACACTATAATTTTTTGATGTTTGCATGATTTTTCGTACGATCAAAGCCAATGTCTCCCATATAGCCAAAATCCCATAAGCTCTGTGCCTTGGTTATGCACGCCTCGGTTTTGCATCCCCCATATGCGGTGCTAAACCGAGGCATGACTGTAATCAAATTTTGATCACAGGAGGCTGAATGAGCAAAAAAGCAAAAAATCGTCAACAAACGAAAAAAGGCAGAACGAAATTTGTTGGGTTAGGCTTGTTATTTTATATTCATTCACAAATTCCCATTTTAGTATTTTTTAAACAGTTTATAAAAAATAGTAATATCTGAATGAGAAACAATAATCAAAATTAAAATCAAGTTTGTTAACGATAAAATTATCGAGGATCGATAATGAAAACAATAGACGTTATCGTTATTTCGATAATTCAATTGGCATAATCTTATCGACGAAAACGGACGAAAACTAATTTTTCAAATATATTCCAAAATTGACTAAATCCAACCATATAATGTTAAATTTTCAAAGCATTCATTAGGGTTTATTTTTAAATAGCAACTTTTAAAGTTTAAATAGGAGCAGTTCTTTCAGATTTCGGTCATTCGATTTTTTTGTATTTTTTAATCCGACTGAAACTTTTTTGTTACTTTCGGTATGCCCAAAGAAGCCATTTTGCACCATTAGTTTGTTCATATAAGTTTCCATACAAATTCGGAAGCTGTCCATACAAAACTGAAAGTCTTTAAGTTGAAAATTAGGTCATGTAAGATTCGCTAACAGTTTCGGTACAAATAATTTTAATTGCTAACAATATTGTCATAAACAGAAAAAAACGAATTAAATTTATAAATATTCCTTTTTTAAATCAAGATTCTATTGATTTTTAAATTATATTCCAATCTTCTCGTTTTTTTTTTAATTTCAATGATCTAATCCTTTTTTTAAGGATAGTTTGCTTCCCTAAAAGGTCGGTTTGTTTTGGTAAGTTGTTTTAATTCCAATAATTGTGCTTATTTGAGTTAAAGTTAATCCACTTGCAAAAAAAAAAAACAATGCAAAATTCTCATTTTTCTATGTTATTGTCCCAACACCTGTCTCATAACTTTAGAAGGCCACATATTTACAGCGGAGAAGACGAGGATGCCCGACAAAAAACTTACCTTAATTTGATCGACTAAGAAAAGTGCAAAAAATATGCTATCCAAACCGTCAGAACACGCACCACACGTTGCGTATCGGCCTTGTGAACCTGTATACTGCCCAAGTGAAGGTAGATGGATATGGAAGCAGCTCCCCACATATGCTACCCAAAACTCTTCCAACATGCCACAGTTCTGTGTTCTGTTTCTTCAGGTGTGTGTGTGCGTGTGTGTATCGAAGGGTAATCTTCTCGGAAGCATATGATGAGGTACCTTCTTCTTGCCCAAGCACACTATTCCAGAGAGAGAGCTGCCAAAAGCAGACTTTGAGGCCGGTTTCGATGCCTCCGCACAATATCGAGAAAGAGAAAGGAAAAGTTTTATATTACATTATGATTAGCTGAGGCGTCGGAAATTTGAACAAAACTGCTGCTGATGAACCCTCTCTCCCGCCATATCGCCATATATCGGAAAGGGAAGTAAATTAAGGGAAGGTGGGTGGGTGTTGGTACGTGCGAGGGACGACCGACGAGGCAGCGATTCTGGAGCCAGATGGGATCCATACCGGGAATTGATGACGACCGGGTGGCGTAAGGAAGTTGATTGGCTCGGGAAGGCCAATCAATCTAGGCTTATTTTTTATGGCGGTGTTGTTGTTGTTGTTGGGATATTACTTTAATTTGAGGTAGGAAGACGTAGTTTGCTGAAGTGTTTTAGACCATACATGGGTTTGGTTTGCTAAATTTCACGAATGTTTCATATTTTAACATTGTAAATCGGACCATTAGTTGCTAAGATATCGACGTTGAAAAATGGTGGGTTGTTTGAGTAAGACTTTGAAAACATCAATTTTCCTGTTTTTAAACCATTGCATAGCAATATCTCCGCAACTAAGGATCGTATCAACAATGTTCAAAAAATCAAAATATAGAGAATTTTCAAGGTTGGGCAAACATGTGCACTTATTTAAAAAAATGAAACTGCGACTATTTTTTTGAAAGTTACCTAAAAATGGCTTTAACTTGAAAACGTTGCACTTTATCAAAATTCCACTAGAGTACTTTTTGATTGAAAATTTGATTTTACATCGAAAAATGAATTGATTTTAAAAAATATTACTCGGTCAAAGATTTTTTGCACAACCTGAAAATTTCTGTTAAATTTATCAAACCTCCTAAAACATAAATAAAAATTGTGTTGTTTAGCAAATCAAGTTTTAGTGACATAAAGTTATATTAAAAATCGCATTTTTTTACCCTTGTATCATTTTTTTTGTGTAGTCCTACCTACCTGTAGTCCATACCTACAATTTTGCCGGAGACACCAAATCGATCAAAAAATTCCTTCATAAGATTCAGAATTTTTAATTTTCATACATCATTTTTGTATGGTCAGCTTCAAAATTTTGTAAGGAAAATTATATGGACACACTAATGATGCAAAAGGGCTTCTTGAAGCATACCGAAGGCATAAAAAAAATTAAGTCAGATTACAAAATACAAAAAAAATGAATGACCAAAATCTGAGTAAACTGCTGTAGGGGAGAGTGGGGAGACTTGATCCCCGGGGACTCAAATATATTCACAAAAATATTTTTTATATATGAATTGTTTGATAAACTTATCAACTCTAAAACCCTTACGCATTTGATGCTAAATTTATTGTCATACTATTTTTACAATCAATTGTTGAAAAAAGTGCGGGGGACTTGATCCCTGCATTTTTACAGTCACTGGAATCAGCTTCAAGATTAATTAATTGGGCTGGGGTTTCATACATAGTTTCCTTTAGTATAGTTGTACATAACTTACTGCAGTTAGAACCTTTTTTCTTAAAATAATATTTGAAGTTTTTAAATATTTTACATGCTAAACTTGTTATATTTTTAACACAAACGTACAGGTTTTATGTGAAATTGCTGTAACTTATAGAAAATTAAAAGTTTGGATGAATTAGAAACATTTTGCATAAGATTTCTTCAAAATGTTGAAAGGGGGATCAAGTTACCCCTAACATTTTTAAAATGCCGGTTAAAAATATTTTTTTATAACGCTTGGCATGATTCGAAGAGTTCATCTGATGAAATACCCTTATTAGCCAAACATAGATGAATGTTTAAGCTTTCAATTCATGCAAAAAGTTTATAGTTTTGTGAGAAATTGACAGAGTTATGTGCGATACAAAAAAGGGGATCAAGTCTCCCCACTCTCCCTATTGATAAAAGAGGCCGTTTTAAATGTGATGTCAAAAATGTACTCTAGATTTGTCATACTAATTATGGTCCAAATATACATTTGTACACAGTTTTACTTACCACTTTGAAACTGTAACTTTTTCCTTCTGTGGCCAAAATTTTTTATTCGAGATTTTTTCTCTTGTTCAGAAGGTAATTCTTAGCAGCTGGTTTTCCAAAAACTTTAAGTTTCTTATTTTTCGTATTTAATTTTTTCATTTTAGATTTTTTTTTATAAGCATTTACCATGTTAAGGCTGTGTGTGCAAACGCATACTTGTTTAGTATTGGCAAAATCTTATAAAACAAATCGAATCATCAAACCCACAATTTTCAACAAATAAGTGTTCTTCTATTAATATTATTTGCAGGGTTGTTTAAATATCAAAATATCAGCACTCAGCAACTACAATAGGCAAGAAAACCGTGACGTAGCAAATGAACTCAAAGAACTCAGTATTCATTTTGTGAGTGCCATTTGAGTGGTTTGACAGGTGTCAAATCGGGACTTAGCATTTTTTTTAATTTGAATTTTCTTCTGATTGCGCGAAACGTCATAACCCGAGTTTTTTTTCGTATTAGTGCCCGTGTGCTTGTCCCTGCTTCTGGCCGTGTTCGTGTACGTGCACCTGACCACGTAGTTGCATGTTCCTGGTCGTTCCCGTGCCCGTGTTCGAGCCCGTGCTTCTGGCCGTTTTCTTGTCCCTGGCCGTGTAGGTACCTGTTTCTGGCCATTCCCGTGGCCGTGTCTTTGCCGTGCTCCTTGCTGTGTTTGTGTCCATGTGAAACGGAACAACCGGAAGAAAATTATAATTCTAAATGCTAAGTCCCGGAACTGACACCTGTCAAAAAAGTTCATTCGGTTGTTTACCTTTGAGGTTAAGCTCCGAGCTTTTCTCCTTTATTATCCTGCCTGAATATTCATGCCTCAATACAACTGCTCTGCTCTCCTTATTGAAATTCTCAGCGCTGAACATAGCCGAACACTTTTTCGTGTTTACACACTCGCGATTGACATTTTCCTTTTCTCTCTCATTCTCGCTTCCACGACCATCCTACCGCAACAGCGTTTAACCACAAAAGCCGCCACAAAACCATTTTCGCAAACGCAGTTTAACGGGACGTCATGCGTGGTCGGCTCCTAATCGCCATCTCGCGTTCTCTCATTGCAGTTTTCGGAGAGATTGAGAGATTCAGCGGTGAGAGTGGAAGGAAACAGAAAAATGTATCACTCCTCCTCCTGACTTCGCTGGGAATCACGAGACACAAGAAGAGATGTCACAAGTTATAGTGACTGCTGGTTTGCTCTCGGATGTTTTTGGTGCAGAGATAATTAATTGATAGCTGGATTTATGGCAAATTTTTAGACCGAAACACGCCTAGAGGTGGGATTGGGCTGTAGAGATTTAAAAAAGAAATCTAGGGATTATTAATTTTTGAAACAAAATGATTTTAACTATGCTCATAGAAGTTTAGATAAACTGAATCAAAGGCATGTTTTTGGATTGAATGCCAACATTCTTTCTCCTAGGCAAAAACAAACTAAAAAGTGAATGTATTTCCTGCCCGAAAGGAATGACAACAAGCCGCATCTTCTGGAGCTTTCCCCTTTGCAAATCACCACTCTTTTCCCTTTCAACTCGTTGCCTGGAATGATTTTGGAATTGGAGTTGATTTTTTGGTCGAAAAATAGCTCCTGCTAAATATGGCAGAACTGGCGCGTCAGGAGCAAATACCGCGAAGATTTGCCACTGCCTGCCTGCCGAAAAGAATCGTAAGCACGCCCCAGGAGCGATCGGATTTGGCGTTCGGATTCAACGGCGGAACACCATCATCATGACCGACCGACCCTGGAATGGCACGCGAGAATTCGGCGCGCAGATATTTCACCGTGGAATGAAGCGATTCGTGTTGTTTATGTTTGGTTAAGATGAATGGCTCTTTTACCCCTGTGTTGGATTGTTGGATTGTCGGTTGCCGCTGGCGTTTTTGTCGACTCTAGAAGCATAGTTTTTGGCGATTTTTTGGCAGGGTCTTTTCTGGTTATCTAAAGCTTTTTTTACGAAATACACTGTGCATCAGAACGTGAAAATAAAATTGAAGTTCTGTACAAACTTACATTTTGGAAAGCTAAGAAATAACCAACTTTCTGGTTTTATTTGGAAAATAAGTCTTAGACTAAACCGCTCTTTACTTAACCTATTCCCCCTCAAACTCCAAATCGCATTTTCAAACGGTCATTTCTGGTCTTTGTGATCGCAACTCCCCCAGGCCACGTTCGCGCTCCGATCGATCGATGGAAAGTTCACGGCGTTCGGCGGGAAAGAAATAATTTGACGCTTGAATTGAATTTGTTTTTCACACTTCATTCTCCGTGCTTCACGGCAGGTTGGGTTCTCCTTCTCAAGAGGTCCCTCTTGAGAGACCCGCATGGACCCGGTGCTGGTGGTGGCCGCGGCACACTTCACGATCTTTCGGCGTTGATTCCGGCATAATCGATCTCTTTGATTTGTCCAATCCGCTGTTTGCTGGTCGGCTTGTTCAACGATTTCCCCCAAAGTTTGCCTAAAAGTGTTTATACGAGCACATTCAAATGTCACTCTGACACACGGGGCCGCCGGCCGCGGTCCGTCGGCCATCGGGGCCAGCAGCCAGCGGAGAGGGTATTTTGGGTTCAATTGATTTCTTTCGGCACGATATCAAACGGCCCAGCGGCACGGCACGAGATCGCGCTGGAATTTGTGGCCCCGATTCACATGCTGGGTCTCGGAGCGGGTCCAATCCGTGTCAAAAAAGTACGGAACCGAGTACGGAGATGGATGGGAGTTGGAGCTTTTTCCGGGGTATTTGCGCGCGGCAAACTGAGCGGTTGTTGAACTTTGAATTGGAGTTTAATGGAGGGTGAGAGTATAAATGAATTCATAGTTTTCTTTTTTTCCATAAATTAGTTTTTTTTGTGACAAAACACAATTGGAAAAATGCGTTATTAATTCGACCTTATTTGATATATAAGTGACGATTTCATTTAGAGTTTTTTTTAAAGTTCCTATAAACATAGGAAATCTTGTATACAATTTCAAACACAACTTAAGATTTATCTTTTGGATTTGTACAAAGTAGTTATGTCATTTTTTGAGGAACTATATATTCTAAAAGAGTTCGATTGGATTATGCAATGTTTTCAAAATATAAGTCACTTCAGAACTACGATTAATTGAAATTGAGTTTGTGTACATGCTTCTGCTGGATATGTTCCCGCATTGATCCATTTTTGGTGAGTGGTGTTTTCAAATATTTTGCTTCATCAGTTTGTTCGAATGTAACCAATAAAGTTTCAAGAATTAAAGAAAATACTCAGCAATTATTGAAAATATATCTTATTTAAAAATTAAATGCTTTAGATTTTTTAAGACTTTGTTTTTTTTTTTACAAAAATTTGAAATAAAAAATGCCTAGTATTATGAACCATCATCGATGCTTATTGCTGTCTTGAACTATCTAAAAAGAATTCTATAAAGAACCGATTTCTTTTGTTACCTACATCAGATTACATTTTTTTTCTTTCAAAGTTTACTGTAATAAAAGCAAAGTTGTAAATATTACTTTGGACTTCTCAGAGAAAAAGTAGGGTATATGACCCTATTTTGGACCTAGTACCTATTTTGGACCTATTTTTATTAATCGATCACTATCACTCATAAAAAAATCATTTTGGATATGTTTTAGATCCGAACTAAAAAAACATTTTCAGTTCTCTTTAATTTTTAAAACCTTTTCAAATCATTCCGAACATTTGGAAAAGGTTGATTTAAAATCTTGTTTCTAGAACGGAACTTTTTACAACTGTTTAATTTTTTGATATTGAAATTTTGAAGCATATTTCCTGAGGTATTGTCGCCTTGAAAATCGTTGTTTTTGTGGTGATGCATAAAAAACTTCTTTTTTCTGTTTGACTTTCTCTCAGAGGCTGATTCTCAGTAACCATTTGTCAAATCTTCATTGCATCAAATCTGGAGGAAATTATCTTTTCGATAAAAAATCTGCTCAGGGATGGTCAAGTTTGGTCATACATCTACAGGTCACCTTTTTAACATAAAATGGATTTTAACTGTTTCAAGAAACTCTAACTCGAAAACGATGCATGAAATGTATTTTAAATAAAGTACTTTTTGATTTCAATTTTGATTAAACGTTTAAAAATTTTATTTAAAGTTTTTGATTCTCGGCTTCCAAAATTGTTTAACTTAAAGTATCTAAAATGCTTTATAAATCAGTACAATTTCCAAAATAGCAATTTACAAAATAACAATTTACAAAATTACAATTTACATAAAAATTTCTGAAAATACAATTTATTTCTAAACTTTTACGATTTGTACCGATGCAACCTTTTTATATTATATGCTACATTACGAAAAATACCGCAGGTTTTTAGACTTCAAAATAAGTGAACTTTATGTAAAAAACTATGACAAATCGATTGGTGAAGGTTTCACGTGCCGGAGACACCGAGAAAGGTCTCATTTTGCCCCAATTAACCCTATATTCGATTTTTCATGTAATTTGCTCCACATCGTAAAGTGCCGCAGTTTTTCAGACTTCAAAATAAGTGAACTTTATGTAAAAAACCATGACAAATCGATTGGTGAAGGTTTCACGTGCCGGAGACACCGAGAAAGGTCTTATTTTGCCCCAATTAACCCTATATTCGATTTTTCATGTAATTTGCTCCACATCGTAAAGTGCCGCAGTTTTTCAGACTTCAAAATAAGTGAACTTTATGTAAACAACCATGACAAATCGATTGGTGAAGGTTTCGCGTGCCGGAGACACCGGGAAAGGTCTCATTTTGCCCCAATTAACCCTATATTCGATTTTTTAATCTAATTTGCAAGTGTTATGTAGTTTGAAAAAATCACTTATTCTAAAAATATTAAACATTGCAGCCTTACCCGTTGTGCTTCTATGATGAGCAACCAGGCGAGCATACACACGAACGTTACAAACAAGCTCGGACTCACCTCGCTCGTAAAACGACTCCTGAAGCCAATTTATTGGACATAATGAGGCTATCGCTGACCTGGTCGGACCCGAAAATGTCCGATACCAACTTTCGTTCGAATACCATCGATTTCTTTATTGATGAATAATGATAGGAAATGCACATTTTTCCATATAAGGCACATTTGGGGCAAACGGGCCTATTTCTGGTGTCTCCGGCACGTGAAACCTTCACCAATCGATTTGTCATGGTTTTTTACATAAAAAAAAACGGAATCGACGTAACACCTTATAATGTGGCCCTCTTAAACCTTGCGGTTTCGTCAACGGATCCACAGGCGTGTATCGTTCTTTTTGCGACAAGACTCCGCCTCCCGGGTCTCCTAAGTGTGAAGGTATGGGCACGGGGAGAGGGCACCGAATACTTATATTTACACTTAGAATTTTTTGCGTCCGCCCCGGGATTCGAACCGGCGACCTCTGGATTGTGAGTCCAGTGCGCGGTCCGATTGATCCACACAGGCTGACTTTTTACATAAAGTTAACTTATTTTGAAGTTTTTTTTAGACTTATTTTGAAGTCTAAAAAACTGCGGCACTTTACGATGTGGAGCAAATTACATGAAAAAATCGAATATACGGATAATTGGGGCAAAATGGACCCTTTCCCATTATCTCCGGCACGTGAAACCTTCACCAATCGATTTGTCATGGTTTTTTACATAAAGTTCACTTATTTTGAAGTCTGGAAAACTGCGGCATTTTATGATGTGGAGCAAATTACAAGAAAAATCGAATATAGGGTTAATTGGGGCAAAATAAGACCTTTCTCGGTGTCTCCGGCACGTGAAACCTTCACCAATCGATTTGTCATGGTTTTTTACATAAAGTTCACTTATTTTGAAGTCTGAAAAACTGCGGCACTTTACGATGTGGAGCAAATTACATGAAAAAATCGAATATAGGGTTAATTGGGGCAAAATGAGACCTTTCTCGGCGTCTCCGGCACGTGAAACCTTCACCAATCGATTTGTCATGGTTTTTTACATAAAGTTCACTTATTTTGAAGTCTGAAAAACTGCGGCACTTTACGATGTGGAGCAAATTACATGAAAAAATCGAATATAGGGTTAATTGGGGCAAAATAAGACCTTTCTCGGTGTCTCCGGCACGTGAAACCTTCACCAATCGATTTGTCATGGTTTTTTACATAAAGTTCACTTATTTTGAAGTCTGAAAAACTGCGGCACTTTACGATGTGGAGCAAATTACATGAAAAAATCGAATATAGGGTTAATTGGGGCAAAATGAGACCTTTCTCGGTGTCTCCGGCACGTGAAACCTTCACCAATCGATTTGTCATGGTTTTTTACATAAAGTTCACTTATTTTGAAGTCTGAAAAACTGCGGCACTTTACGATGTGGAGCAAATTACATGAAAAAATCGAATATAGGGTTAATTGGGGCAAAATAAGACCTTTCTCGGTGTCTCCGGCACGTGAAACCTTCACCAATCGATTTGTCATGGTTTTTTACATAAAGTTCACTTATTTTGAAGTCTGAAAAACTGCGGCACTTTACGATGTGGAGCAAATTACATGAAAAATCGAATATAGGGTTAATTGGGGCAAAATAAGACCTTTCTCGGTGTCTCCGGCACGTGAAACCTTCACCAATCGATTTGTCATGGTTTTTTACATAAAGTTCACTTATTTTGAAGTCTGAAAAACTGCGGCACTTTACGATGTGGAGCAAATTACATGAAAAAATCGAATATAGGGTTAATTGGGGCAAAATAAGACCTTTCTCGGTGTCTCCGGCACGTGAAACCTTCACCAATCGATTTGTCATGGTTTTTTACATAAAGTTCACTTATTTTGAAGTCTGAAAAACTGCGGCACTTTACGATGTGGAGCAAATTACATGAAAAAATCGAATATAGGGTTAATTGGGGCAAAATGAGACCTTTCTCGGTGTCTCCGGCACGTGAAACCTTCACCAATCGATTTGTCATGGTTTTTTACATAAAGTTCACTTATTTTGAAGTCTGAAAAACTGCGGCACTTTACGATGTGGAGCAAATTACATGAAAAATCGAATATAGGGTTAATTGGGGCAAAATAAGACCTTTCTCGGTGTCTCCGGCACGTGAAACCTTCACCAATCGATTTGTCATGGTTTTTTACATAAAGTTCACTTATTTTGAAGTCTGAAAAACTGCGGCACTTTACGATGTGGAGCAAATTACATGAAAAATCGAATATAGGGTTAATTGGGGCAAAATAAGACCTTTCTCGGTGTCTCCGGCACGTGAAACCTTCACCAATCGATTTGTCATGGTTTTTTACATAAAGTTCACTTATTTTGAAGTCTGAAAAACTGCGGCACTTTACGATGTGGAGCAAATTACATGAAAAAATCGAATATAGGGTTAATTGGGGCAAAATGAGACCTTTCTCGGTGTCTCCGGCACGTGAAACCTTCACCAATCGATTTGTCATGGTTTTTTACATAAAGTTCACTTATTTTGAAGTCTGAAAAACTGCGGCACTTTACGATGTGGAGCAAATTACATGAAAAATCGAATATAGGGTTAATTGGGGCAAAATGAGACCTTTCTCGGTGTCTCCGGCACGTGAAACCTTCACCAATCGATTTGTCATGGTTTTTTACATAAAGTTCACTTATTTTGAAGTCTAAAAACCTGCGGTATTTCTCGTAATGTAGCATATAATATAAAAAGGTTGCATTTTAGGGGATATTTGGGCAAAATGGACCCTTTCCCATTATCTCCGGCAGACGAAACCATCACCATTCGATTCCCCGGATTTTTTTACATAATAAACATATATTTCCAAGTTAAAATTTCAGCGGCATCTAATTCATGGGGTTACGGGTCCCTTTTTTCCCAGTGTGCGATGGTGGTGGTCTGAATATTCAACATTTGATAAAAGATTAATAAGTCTTCATTTTGACTTAAAATGCATAAAAAAGTGCTGTTCTGAATAATTTACCATCTATTTCACAAGTTTTTCCAATTAAAATAAAAGTCAATAGATATTTGTTTTGTTCCAGAATTTTTTGGGAAATTTTGAAGGGGTGGAGGAGGGAGCAACAAAGACTCGACATAAAATTAGCAATGGTCTACCCATAAAAAATAATGTAAATGTGGAAGCTGTAATTTTGGAAGGTTGAATGTTACCTCTTTAATGTTTTTATTTTGCCTCAATTTAGACTAAAAAAGTGGCATTACACCAGAAAAGTGGTAAAATTACACATTACCAGATGTAACATTACCATGATTTTTTTTTTGCTTTGTAATATCAAAAAAGTTTTTTTGTCATTTTATCCACGTAAAAAAAATGGGATGTTGTCGAATAATTGTCAACACTGCCAAATAAGTTTTGACCAAACGGGCTAAAACTCAAAAGATGCCCATGTACATTAGCCTGTCCCATTTTGAGGTCATGTCGAGGAATTTCAGGTGCTCACTTCTTAAATGATAGATTATGATGTTAGGAACAATGTTTTCTTAGACAAGAAAAAATAATAAAATACTTTCTCGCACCCCTAGTCGATTTACTGAAAAAAGTCACTTTTTTGAACAAATTTTCTAAAATCGCTTGGAATCAATACAAAAACTGTTTCGATCAGGTGTGTATTATCTTCAAACGATAGGTTTTTGTCCATAGATTAAGATGCACTATCAATATTGGACCAAAATTTAAGTTTTTGGACTCTCCCAGGCGGATTTGTGTCGAAAAAATCGCATTTTTTCGAAACTTTTTTCAGAAATGTTCATTTAATTTAGGGTAGCCTATTTTTCCTAGTGAAACCAATGCATGCAACTTGTAGGAAATTTCATGGCGAACATTTTTCCCTCTGAGAAAATCCAATTTCGACACTCCAGAGCCGAGATATTTGAGTTTTAGTGAGGAAAAAAGTGCCAATTTTCAAAATTTCTCAGAATTCAGAAGCAAGGCCTACTAATTACACGATGTAGCAAGCATATGTCTCAAAGGTCAGGATATGATTTTTTATAGTAATTTTGGCCGCTGAATCCGAATCTGAAATCAAATTTCGTGTAAACAGTGATGTTTTGGAGCTACACCCTTTTGGAATGTTATTTGCGTGTTTAAGAGGCAGTTTTTGTAAATATTGCTCGGTTTGTTCTAGAGGTCGTATCGAGGTGCTCCGATTTGGATGAAACTTTCAGCGTTTGTTTGTCTATACATGAGATGAACTCATGCCAAATATGAGCCCTCTACGACAAAGGGAAGTGGGGTTAAAACGGGCATTGAAGTTTGAATTTTCCGAGGATTTCGAATATGACAAAAGTGAGAAAAAACTGCGATTGGCCAAAAAGTTATTACCGTAGGCTTATAGTCCATGAAATTCCCTAACTTTTGAACTAAAAGAGTATGGGTGTTGTTGGCTGTTGCAAAAAGATATTGAGGTTTAAAAAAAACCATTTTTAACAGTAATTTGCAAAAGCTATGAGAAAATGTTAAACCAATCCTGGATGTCTATGGCTCATTTTGAAGTGCTTCAAAAGACCTTTCGAATGCATCTAAGAGAGTTGGAATTGATGAAGTTTTACTAAAATGCGAGCAATTTTAAGATTTTTTATGTTTTTTGGACCTCAAACTTCAATGCCCGTTTTACCCACTTCCCTTTGTCGTAGAGGGCTCATATTTGGCATGAGTTCATCTCATGTATAGACAAACAAACGCTGAAAGTTTCATCCAAATCGGAGCACCTCGATACGACCTCTAGAACAAACCGAGCAATATTTACAAAAACTGCCTCTTAAACACGCAAATAACATTCCAAAAGGGTGTAGCTCCAAAACATCACTGTTTACACGAAATTTGATTTCAGATTCGGATTCAGCGGCCAAAATTACTATAAAAAATCATATCCTGACCTTTGAGACATATGCTTGCTACATCGTGTAATTAGTAGGCCTTGCTTCTGAATTCTGAGAAATTTTGAAAATTGGCACTTTTTTCCTCACTAAAACTCAAATATCTCGGCTCTGGAGTGTCGAAATTGGATTTTCTCAGAGGGAAAAATGTTCGCCATGAAATTTCCTACAAGTTGCATGCATTGGTTTCACTAGGAAAAATAGGCTACCCTAAATTAAATGAACATTTCTGAAAAAAGTTTCGAAAAAATGCGATTTTTTCGACACAAATCCGCCTGGGAGAGTCCAAAAACTTAAATTTTGGTCCAATATTGATAGTGCATCTTAATCTATGGACAAAAACCTATCGTTTGAAGATAATACACACCTGATCGAAACAGTTTTTGTATTGATTCCAAGCGATTTTAGAAAATTTGTTCAAAAAAGTGACTTTTTTCAGTAAATCGACTAGGGGGTGCGAGAAAGTATTTTATTATTTTTTCTTGTCTAAGAAAACATTGTTCCTAACATCATAATCTATCATTTAAGAAGTGAGCACCTGAAATTCCTCGACATGACCTCAAAATGGGACAGGCTAATGTACATATGTCATCTTATAGGGGAAATTCTCGTACAAAGAAAAAAAAATTGATGTTTATATTCATCAGGAAATGTTGTAGATTTTCTGTCAAAAAATGCAAATATTACAACAGAAACTGGTGAATATTTATAATTTTTTGATTAATTTTCATCAGGTTCACATTTTTACACATTAAAAAAAAAATTAGTCAAAAAAGAGGTAGTATCCAACCAACCAAAATTAATCGTTTTTTTCTGTGTATGTATGGCAGGTTAAGCACTCGATCCTAACTCGCTCCAATTAGCTAATTTTCACAGCTAAAACAACTAATTTTGCATAACTTTTCATAAAAACTTGCTTGCTCATTTCTTATCGAGCTATTTGTCACTCGTTTTCAGATAAAATGAGCTGTAATTGAATATCAAAGTGCTGATGTGGTAACATTAGAGGAACGCTGAAATTAGATGCTGTTCCCCAGTTTACAAACAAATAATTTACCCCGTTATTGAGTATGCTGTACCTGTTTGGGAGTGTTGCGCTAGAACTCATAAATTGAAGCAAAACAAAACAAGGTACCGTAAATCGGGGTGACTTTGATAGCCGGGGTGACTTTGATAGGTTTGCGATTTTTCCGCAAAATGAAGAGTACATTTAAAATACGTAAGGAATGGTTCAGAAACATACTGACCGTGGTAGAGAAGTGTTCAAAGTACCTCAAGAAGAACTTTTCATTATTTTTGAAAGGTTTATAATAGTAGTTTATGCAACAAGTTGCAAAAAGAGGATTTTTTCAGTACGAGTCGTACATTTATCCAACGAGGTTCACCGAGTTGGATAAAAACGAAGAGTGCTGAAAAAATCAAGTTTTGCAACGAGTTCCATACAACATTTTTTGCAATTCCAAAAAACACACACTGAGTGAAATTTTATATCAAATTTTCATGTATTTTGTTAATAAATCGTTTAATTCAAAAAAAAAAATGAAAAGTGTTTCTTTTCGAAACAAATGCTGAAAAGTTCAACTTTTCAGCATCCATTTCAGTGCTGAAAAGTAGAACTTTTCAGCATTTGTTTTGAAATGTGTTTCTATTCGATTCTGAAATTTTTAGTAGATAAAAGTAGGCTGTTTCGTCACGCGAGAATGACAGGAAAAGTAGGAAGTTTTAAGACGGAATTGCAAAAAGTTAGTTAACTATAGTTAAGAAAATGTTGATGGAAGTCATTATTTTAAACTTCTCAAAGTGTCATGATTTTCTCAATGATCATGATTTTTAATCGGAAAGTGGAATGCATTTTAGGATTCTTTGGACAATTTTCCACTAGGAGAAGGTTAAATAAGCTTGTAAATAATAAATAATATGTGTTTTTGAAACACGGTTAAAAAAAAACTCAAAATTTATAGGCATTTTCAGTAGAACAAATTTCATGTAAAATGTGAAAACTTGTGATTCGTGCTTCGAATTCAGTATAAAATGCAATAGAAATCGATAATTTTGTAAACAAAACTAGTTTTAACAAATTTCAGGCAAAATTCCGACTTTTTAACAATTTTACCTAAAATTTATATGTATTTTGTTAAAAAGCTTATAAACTTAGTTAACTTAACATAAACATTGATTTTTTTCTTACAAACTATATCAGCTACTTTAGTGATGGTACATTTAACGTACAAATAAAGTTTGAACATGTTAAATATGATTTTAACAAGAAAAACTATGACTATCAAAGTCACCCCGGAATTAAAACTAAGAATTTTTCACGTAACTATTTTTCTAAACACTATTGAAAAAACTTTTTTTTCCAAAATAGTGCATGGACTTTGTGTGGCCTACCCCAGTACATGTTTTAAAAATAATAATCTTGAGAAAAACCTTACCTGTTGAAAAATATTCTAAAAACAAATTGAAATCCTATCAAAGTCACCCCGGTTTACGGTACTCAAAATGGTTATGAATGTTCCTGGTTGGACAAGATCAAGTGAGGTTCATGAATTAGCAGAAGTAAAAACGTTGGATCAGAAGATTCAAGAAAAATGTTTGAAATTCAGGGAAAAATGTGCTATATCTGAATACCCCTTGATTCAAGGATTGGTTTAGTTTATGGTAAGATTAAATTAGTTTTAGGTTAGGTTATGTTTTCTTAACATTTTTTTTTCTCATTGTGCCTAGTGTTACTAAAATGATAAATCATATACTTTTAAAGTTATGAAAATGAACAGTGTTTAAATCACGAAAAGCAAACTGAAGCTGAAGAGCCGCAGCTGACCACTTATTATGTAAACCAAATGTAATTATTATAAGAAAGATTCAATAAAGTATATTTAATTCAAAAAAAAAAAACATCAAAAAAAGATGCTGTTCCCCTACATATCCTGTGCAATATCTACAACTTTGCCAACTCCAAATTGGTTAGAAAACCCGTTCTCCAGGTACAGATAATATAAAAAATTATGGTAATACCAGTAAATAAAAAATTATGGTTATACTAGGAATCTTTTATGTCAGAAAAATGTGTAATTTTACCACATGTCTGGTGTAAATTTTTCAGTCTAAATTGAGGAAAAAATTTCATCACGAAAGAGGTAATATTCAACCTTCCAAAATTATTGATTGAAATATATTTTAAAAGATAACTGTTATATATATTTTTATGTTTTTGAAGGGCTACTGTGGAGTCTACCAGCTGCTAAAGTAACCTCGATTCAACATTCTGAAAATTTGGTGACTCCGATTTCGACTTCTGGTGATTTAGCGACTCTAACTCCAGCTCTCCAAAGAGCCCGACTCCTACTCTGATTCCAACATCAACTCTCATACAAAGTTGTTAAAAATTAACTAACTTTTGGTAAAAATGTAAAAATGCTTACTTCGTGATTTGTTTTATCATTCCGAGTAACCAAAGTTAATATTTTCTTAGCATTTAAAAACATTTTTTTGTCTCATGTTTCACTCAAAAACACTAAAACTTCAACACATATTCACAACAACATGCAAACTTGACCGGCGCACGTTATCCGCGTCCATAAATCTCTTCACACTTTGATGCGCGACGAATTTGAATTTTCACAGTTGATGCAAAAATTTGTTCGGGAGGATTTTTCCTTCCCGTTTGCGGTGGCCAGACCAACACTCCCGTGCTGGCCTTTGACTATATAAAATTTTTCACGCCATTTGATTTGTTTTGATTTGTCTCTTTTTATCGGAACGAGCCGGGATTCTGATGAATAGTGGGATTTTTTTTCTGCTGCCGGTTGTTTTCGACTTTGTTTTTTATTTTGTTTTCTGTGTTTTATGTTTCGGATGTGCGAGGGTACCGCTAAAAATGTGTATCTGAGAAATGGCACATTTATTGGGTGTTTCTAGTTATGAACATTTTGTCACCCCTCCGGGGTTGATTTGATTTATGAGTGACAGGAGCAAATTTGAAATTTTTAGTAGCGAGTTTTGTTAGGTTTTTTTTATCATGTTTGTCGGATGTTCAGTGGAAAAAATATTCATTTTGTATTTTGGACACCCCTATAGATCGGTAATTATTTTAAAATTATTACAAATTTAGCATAGCAATGTTGAAATTTGAGTACACATTCATTCTTTGAAATTTATCAAGTTTGCTGGCTATAAAAAACTGCAGAAAATTTTCATATGAAAAATTTGTAGTTTTGACAACAATTTCAAATTCTTAATTAATAGTTTTATAGGTAACTACTTTGGACTAAGTACAAAGCTGAAAAGATGTCCAAACTATTTCCCCTTTCAATTCCTCTTGGAGATGACCACGGTCGGTGGCGGCTGGCGTGGCCCATCGACCGGAGGGAGGAACCACACCACATCAGCCGAGCTCACCACCCAGTCAGCCGTCTGAGAACGGAAGCATATGGTTTCACAGTTCAGTGTGGCGGTCGGTCGGTCTTTACTGTTTTAGGGCGTCATCGTATCACATTAGCGCCACCATTCGCGCCGCCATTCTCGGCTCGACTTTTTTTTCCACTTTGATGTGAAAATCGTATTCCGTTGAGTGTTTTTTTTTTCATTTTTTTTTTCAGGGCAATCGATGGAATGTACTCTTCTTTTTCTTCTTTTCCGTACTATATTCCTCTTCTATCTGTTTCATCCATCGCTAATGGCACTACTCGATTATTTAGGGCTTAGGAAACATCATTACAGGGTAAAAGTGGCAAATGAAGTGTTGCATAACAGAAAAATAAAAACGAGTGAGAAAAAGAGCGCTAAACTCCCCGGGAGGTCCCCCAACCTAGCAATGTCCAATTTAAATCTTACGCCGAATGCAAATTGTAAAGCAATTAGAACCGCCACGTTCGAGTCCTTCCCCACCGGTTGTCATGAAGAGAGCTGAAGTTGATGGAATACTGTCACAGCACACCCCTTTTGTTTGGTGAAATGCAACCGTGCATGGAGCCGTGAAGGAAGACACAGTCACATCGCTAGGACAGACATCAAGAGCAGAAGAAATCCGACAGGATTTGGCGATGTCCTGGTAATGAACGCGGGAGGAACGATTTGCCGATGAGGCCTTTTCTGAAAATGGACAGCGGGTTAAAACAAAAAAACATGAAAAAAGAGCATCAAAAGCAAAAAGCAAAAAGCAAAAAGCAAAAAGCAAAAAGCAAAAAGCAAAAAGCAAAAAGCAAAAAGCAAAAAGCAAAAAGCAAAAAGCAAAAAGCAAAAAGCAAAAAGCAAAAAGCAAAAAGCAAAAAGCAAAAAGCAAAAAGCAAAAAGCAAAAAGCAAAAAAGCAAAAAAGCAAAAAGCAAAAAGCAAAAAGCAAAAAGCAAAAAGCAAAAAGCAAAAAGCAAAAAGCAAAAAGCAAAAAGCAAAAAGCAAAAAGCAAAAAGCAAAAAGCAAAAAGCAAAAAGCAAAAAGCAAAAAGCAAAAAGCAAAAAGCAAAAAGCAAAAAGCAAAAGCAAAAAGCAAAAAGCAAAAAGCAAAAAGCAAAAAGCAAAAAGCAAAAAGCAAAAAGCAAAAAGCAAAAAGCAAAAAGCAAAAAGCAAAAAGCAAAAAGCAAAAAGCAAAAAAGCAAAAAGCAAAAAGCAAAAAGCAAAAAGCAAAAAGCAAAAAGCAAAAAGCAAAAAGCAAAAAGCAAAAAAAGCAAAAAGCAAAAAGCAAAAAGCAAAAAGCAAAAAGCAAAAAGCAAAAAGCAAAAAGCAAAAAGCAAAAACAAAAAAGCAAAAAGCAAAAAGCAAAAAGCAAAAAGCAAAAGCAAAAAGCAAAAAGCAAAAAGCAAAAAGCAAAAAGCAAAAAGCAAAAAGCAAAAAGCAAAAAGCAAAAAGCAAAAAGCAAAAAGCAAAAAGCAAAAAGCAAAAAGCAAAAAGCAAAAAGCAAAAAGCAAAAAGCAAAAAGCAAAAAGCAAAAAGCAAAAAGCAAAAAGCAAAAAGCAAAAAGCAAAAAGCAAAAAGCAAAAAGCAAAAAGCAAAAAGCTAAAATTGTCTCAATTCGAACTACTGTGCACTTTCCAGTCCAGTCCCAGGACACACACCCCACGTAGTGCCCGTGACGGCGTCGTTCGTCACTGCCGATGATTATGACGTCGTCGCGACGCATCTCTCACTGTGATAAACGCACGACGATTCCAAAATGACACTTTCACAGCAGCAGCTTGATGAAGACGCGACTTGTTTTGTTGCTCATTGTAGCGTGTCACGTGATGATCCTCCCCTCTCCAGTTTGGTGAGGGGACCATAATTCGCGCATCATTTACTTCCGTCTCTGCATTGCGTGAGGCGCGGCGCGAAATTAGAACTGACGGCGGCGGCGGCTGGCGTCTGGCGTAAAGCGTTTGGGATGCAAACGGTTCACAAACGACGACGCCCCAGTCATAGCCACTGACAGTTTGAAGCTGCTGAGGAATGTTCAACGGAAGTGGGTAGGAATTTCTTTGATGAGCTGATTTTGCTGATGCTGGTGGAAAACGATTTAGGTGGTCTCAGGGGAGAAAAACCAATTGTTTTTGGAATAATTGCTACTGTCAGATTTGAGAAATAAGAGGATTTGAAAATTATCCGTTATGCTTCAATTCACTTGATTCAAGATTTATATACAAATTCATGGTTTTAGTCAAACTGTTTAGTCTTTGTTTAAACATTTTTTTAAGTATTTGTTATGAAACTTGTCATTTGGTATTTCATAAATATCTATCATATCAATAATCATTAACTATATTCTCCATTATCCATTTCTATCATTCTGTTTGGTAATCAACTTCATCGTTCGTGTTAATTTAACTCCAACTGATTGCGTCCAATTACGCCGCGCGTGCAAACAGAACCTCGCACTAAAGTTGTAGTACATTAATCAACTCCCAGCAAGATCGATTAACTCATAACAAACATCAACTAAACCGTCGACATTTTCCGTTCGCTTAAACACACCGCTTAAGTCAGGTAGGCGTGCATAATCCAGTTTGCATGTCATCTCTTTTACAGTCCCCACCTCTCTCCCTCCCTTGAACTAAAGTAGTGCCGACTGCACCGAAAGTCGATCATTACCATCGGGAAGTCATGCGCGCAAGATCGCATGCTCACGCCAAAGACCAAGACTAAAACCAGAGAGAGGAAAGGGCGAAATCTGCGCGCGAATCTTTGCGCACCACCACGGAGAGATGGTGGGCCTGCCTTATAGCAGCACTAAGTGCGCGTGGCGTGTTGTTTTAGTGCGCCGCCGCCGCCGTCAACTGTTGTTGCTGCCGTTTTGTAATCGCAAGGGGTGCGTAGGTTTGGTCATAACATGACAACATCTTCGAGCGGAGTAGTGAGCGGTTCAAGAATAAGAGAGGGAGACTGGGGAGAATTGTGATTAAAAATTGATTTATTTTTGGAAGAAATCTGAGCTTCTGCCAATTTAATACAATATTTTTTTCATAATTCTTCACCTAGCAAAGAAAAGTGCTTTTGATGGTAACATCATCACACCGAAAAAGACGTTTGAATATATTTGATGTACATTTTTTTTGAAATTATGAGCAGAAATGATAATTTCAGATTCTGTTTATTTTTAGCTTATTAAATAAGCTTTCTGAAAAGTTAAATAGGTTGAAAAAAGTTGATTAATCCTTATAATATTACCGGGAGCTATTTTCAACGTAGACAAATAACAAAGGAACCATCAAATCATTTAGAGGCTTGGTGGTGGAAGTGTTACATTAAAATTTAGTAAGGGGCAGAAAGAACCAACCTTGTCCTGCCTTATGAAAACAATCAAAGATTTTGAAATTTTTAGTTAAATGGATTAAATGGTAGTAGCTTCAAAAGTCACGTTTAATGCAACATCAGTTGATTTTTTAGTAATTTTGATGCTTATTTGTCAAAATAGTGTCTTATTTCAACACATTAATTCTATTTTCAAAAATGTTTGTTTTAATAAGTGACTTTTTAAAATGTTTTTTATTTGTTCTTTTATGTTTTTCAAAGATTTATTTAATTGTCAAAGCCAATTTTTGATAAAATTTAAATTAAGATGAAACTTATGATCAATTTTATGCAAACTTTTCAGCAAATTAAATTTTCATAAATTGAATGCTGATTACACCAAAATCATTGTTAGTTTATGTATTCTTAAGAACAAGATGGAGAATTAATCTTCATTGAATTTAAAAATATTATGTGCTCCGGGACCTTTTTATATTTTTCCTGAAATAAAATTTTGAGACTTATTTTAATTACGTTTTTTGATCCTTTGCATATCACTAAGGCTAATGGTTTTTCGCGATTTCGCGTAATCCGTGAAATTTGTCCTTGGCTGTGAAATTTGGTGAATTCCGTGAAAAGCTCCGAAATTCGAAACAATTGATTGTATAATTGCTAATTAATGTGTTTAATCATCGTTCAAACAACCACAAGATTTTTAACAGGTATATTCTGCCTCATTTTTGACGATATTGTTTTTTACAATGTTTTACTAAATGCAGATAAATTGTTGTAAATATCTCCGCTTATTAGATTTTTGTTACAACCAATCATGCATAATACAATAAGAAGTTTAATGCATGTTATAACACAGGAACATTTTTTCTTATTTACTCAAAGTTTGAAAAAAATTGATTAAAATTGCAATGGAAGAAACGCAGAGCTAGGCGTCATCCTTAAAGTATGTGACGCAAAAATCGGCCAAAACTTACCCCCCCCCTCCCCCCTCTGTCACAATTTTTCACACAAGGTTGAACCCCCCCCCCCACCTCAACAAGAACGTCACATTTTCCCAGACCTCTCCCCTTGTTTTCGATGGGATTTTTTTTATTATTTTTTTAGAATAAACATTGCGATATAAAAAAACAGTTTTGTATCTGTTAAAAATTAGAAGACCTGTTACAGTCCAATGTACAGCACCGCAAAAAGTTTTTTTTTCAGCAAAAAAAAATCTCTTCAATACTTGCATATTTTGAACACTAATGATTGCAAAACAACTGGGCAGGTGTAAAATGCATTTTAAAGTACTTTTTTCATTGAAATGTTGAGACTTGGTTGAGACCATGGCTTGTAATTACAATTTTTATATTTTTTGATTTTGTACTTATTTTGTAAAAGTAATTTTAATAATTGTATCCCATTTTCTTTATAAATTCATTTGCCGATATCCACCAACTGGCCAAGGGTAGGACGTGTCGCGAGACAACGATACATTAACCGAAGATCGTTGACGACTTTGCGGTTGCTTTTGCGCCGTGGTTGTGGTCCATGGGGTTCGGGTAGAATCTGCGCCGCACCATGAGTAATTTACGACGACCCCCGGTTGAATGCGGGAGACCAGCAGGGTGGTGGTGTCGTTACGGTGGTTTTAAATTTAGAAGCGCCAATTGGAGGAAAAAAGAGTTACTCATACTAGAGAGAGAGCAAAGCAGCAGCTAAGGCGGTATGATTTATGCGCGTATGGGTTATAAGTGGTGACGCCGCGCCAGCTTGGTCATGGCAAGTGGGATTTGGGCGGTCTGAACGTTAATTGATGTCTCCTCCCCTGGTTTTTAACGGTGGTTAGTAGTTGCTGCCGGTGACTTCAAAAAACCATACGCAACACAAATGGATTGAATGACATAGTTTCGGAAAAATGCGTCTCGAAGAAAATATGCATTCATAAGCATTTTTTGGGTTGGAGAAGAATGCGGAATCAAATAGTAACATTCGCTATAGCTATAAGTTTTTAATTTAATATTTTTAAAATGTTTTTAAAACATTTAATTTTCTTAACATCTTATATTCCAACATATGTAACAACTGGTCAAATGTTCTGTAAATTGTTCCCTAGAAAATTCTCAACGGACACCAACCGCAACCCAACTCAAAAGGGGGAAGAAAACTTAACCGCAAAAGGTAATGACACTTATAAATTTTCCGTTTTGTTCCCTGAAACCGATCTAGCTCGCTTTACCGGCTTTTCTGACGGCGGCGTCAACTTGTCAGATGGGCTGAGCTTCCGAGTTTAGCTTTCGGCTTTATCCAGCGCGCCGACCGTGGTGGTGGGAAGTACGGACAAATTGAATTACGACAGCACAATGGCTCTAATCCACCGAGACAACCCCTGCCGGCGCTAGTGGGTTAAACTAAAAGCAACACCAAACATTACACACACGTACACACCAAACGGTTAATGGGAATTAGTGCATGTTGCCACCAGGTTATTATTACCGGCGCGCGGTTGCAAAAGGTGATGATCACTTAAGCCTGCGATCGCGCTCAAGACCTTGGCCATGAAAGCTTGCCTGTGACGTGTCGTGTCGTTTTAAGGGGAGGGGGATAAAAAGCATTTACGCGTAATTTTTTGTTTCATTTCCAGACGGAATCAAAACCTGTAAGTTGATACCACAGCCATGCAATGTCGGCGGAGGGAGCAACTGTCCGTTGGAAATTGTTTCCCAGCAGCAGCAAAGGCAACGTCCTCGGAAGGGTGGTGATAACCCTCTATTGACAAGATTCTTATGCCCAGTGGTTTTGCAATCATATGTTTTCAAAATATTTTAATATTGAAGGTTTTTTCTAGCCGACATTTTTTTTGCAATACTGTATATTTTCTATCAATGCCAGCCATGCAAAATATGATTTTAAATGCAGGAAAAGGCATAAATTGTTTTCAGTTAATTGTGCTTCTATTTCCAGTTAAATTTCAGAGTTTTATGAAAAAATATTTTTTCCCCTTGATTTCTCGGACCATTTTTGAAAGGGAAGGGGAGAAGGAGGGAGCGACATAATCTACGAAAAAAAAATTAATAATAATATTAAATACTCAATGTTTTCACTTAGAATACATTTGTTTGAAAATGTAGTAAGTATCAGAGTACAAAATTTGTAAATTTGTATTTCGACGTCGTCGTGCTATCTTGTCGCACCCGCCATTTCGACGTTCCGAGAAAAACGCGTTTTAATGTTTGACATTGAATATACAAAAACGAGAGCACGCAATGTAAACAATAACAAACACGTTTTGTTTGGCTGACCATTCTGTGCATTGTCCCAAAGTTTGGTTGAAGTTGGTTGCTGGAGTCCCGAGTTATAATTACAAATGTTTACGGTAGTCTTGCTTGTACGTGCGACAAACGAGCAATTCTCTACGAAATCGGTCTTTTTTCTTCAATTTTAATTTTTGTATTTTTTAATCCGGCTGAAACTTTTTTGGTGCCTTCGGTATGCCCAAAGAAGCCATTTTGCATCATTAGTTTGTCCATATAATTTTCCATACAAATTCGGCAGCTGTCCATACAAAAATGATGTATGAAAATTCAAAAATCTGTATCTTTTGAAGGAATTTTTTGATCGATTTGGTGTCTTCGGCAAAGTTGTAGGTATGGATACGGACTACACTGGAAAAAATAATACACGGTAAAAAAAAAATTTGGTGATTTTTTTATTTAACTTTTTATCACTAAAACTTGATTTACAAAAAAACACTATTTTTAATTTTTTTTATTTTTTGATATGTTTTAGAAGACATAAAATGCCAACTTTTCAGAAATTTCCAGGTTGTGCAAAAAATCACTGACCGAGTTATGAATTTTTTAATCAATACTGATTTTTTCAAAAAATCGAAATTTTGGTCGTAAAAATTTTTCAACTTCATTTTTCGATGTAAAATCAAATTTGCAATCAAAAAGTACTTTACTAAAATTTTGATAAAGTGCACCGTTTTCAAGTTATAGCCATATTTAAGTGACTTTTTTGAAAATAGTCGCAGTTTTTCATTTTTTTAAATTAGTGCACATGTTTGCCCAGTTTTGAAAAAAATATTTTTGAAAAGCTGAGAAAATTCTCTATATTTTGCTTATTCGGACTATGTTGATACGACCTTTAGTTGCTGAGATATTGCAATGCAAAGGTTTAAAAACAGGAAAATTGATGTTTTCTAAGTTTCACCCAAACAACCCACCATTTTCTATCGTCAATATCTCAGCAACTAATGGTCCGATTTTCAATGTTAATATATGAAACAATTGTGAAATTTTCCGATCTTTTCGAAAAAAATATTTTTGGAATTTTCAAATCAAGACAAACATTTTAAAAGGGCGTAATATTGAATGTTTGGCCTTTGTGAAATGTTAGTCTTGATTTGAAAATTCCAAAAATATTTTTTTCGAAGAGATCGGAAAATTTCACAAATGTTTCATATATTAACATTGAAAATCGGACCATTAGTTGCTGAGATATTGACGATAGAAAATGGTGGGTTGTTTGGGTGAAACTTAGAAAACATCAATTTTCCTGTTTTTAAACCTTTGCATTGCAATATCTCAGCAACTAAAGGTCGTATCAACAAAGTCCAAATAAGCAAAATATAGAGAATTTTCTCAGCTTTTCAAAAATATTTTTTTCAAAACTGGGCAAACATGTGCACTAATTTAAAAAAATGAAAAACTGCGACTATTTTCAAAAAAGTCACTTAAATATGGCTATAACTTGAAAACGGTGCACTTTATCAAAATTTCAGTAAAGTACTTTTTGATTGCAAATTTGATTTTACATCGAAAAATGAAGTTGAAAAATTTTTACGACCAAAATTTCGATTTTTTGAAAAAATCAGTATTGATTAAAAAATTCATAACTCGGTCAGTGATTTTTTGCACAACCTGGAAATTTCTGAAAAGTTGGCATTTTATGTCTTCTAAAACATATCAAAAAATAAAAAAAAATAAAAATAGTGTTTTTTTGTAAATCAAGTTTTAGTGATAAAAAGTTAAATAAAAAAATCACCAAATTTTTTTTACCGTGTATTATTTTTTTCCAGTGTAGTCCGTATCCATACCTACAACTTTGCCGAAGACACCAAATCGATCAAAAAATTCCTTCAAAAGATACAGATTTTTGAATTTTCATACATCATTTTTGTATGGACAGCTGCCGAATTTGTATGGAAAATTATATGGACAAACTAATGATGCAAAATGGCTTCTTTGGGCATACCGAAGGCACCAAAAAAGTTTCAGTCGGATTAAAAAATACAAAAAAAAATCGAATGACCGAAATCCTAGAGAACTGCTCAAACGCATCCTGACTTTCTTGGCCTGAAATACCTTTGGCCTTTTGTCGCACTTACATCAATTTTCATGGAGTGACAAGATAGCACGACAAGATTGAAACTGCTTTCATTTATAAAGTGACACAAATGCACGGAGTTTTTTCGGTTTTTGTTGAATATCTCAGGATTAAAATCGAATTTTGAGAATCTGTAACGGTCAAAAGGTGAGGCATTGTGAGCTGCACAATATGGCGTTCTTAACTCAATTTGGCCCAAAATGCACGTACGACAAGTTATCACGATGGCGACGATTTGAGCACCCAAATTTGTTTACAAAATGCAGTTTTTTTTTCGAAGGTACTCAAATTTTCATAATTTGGAATATGGGTATCATTCGAAGCAAAATTTTAAATGCTTGTTCTCTTTTCTACAGATTTTTTTTTAAAAATACTAAAATATTCAAAAAATACCATATTTTTCGAAAATACTAAAATTTTCTAAAATTGCAAAATGGATATAAAAAGTCGCAAAATTTTGTATGACCTTACTAAAGTTTTTTTTAATTTAGTAAAATTTTCACAAAATATCGTATATTTTCAAAAATACTCATTTTTTTTTAAATTTCTTTATTAGAGTTTTTTTGCTTAAAACTTAAATTTTTACAGTTTAAAAAAATAGTTTTTTTTAAATATGGTATTTTGTAAAAAAAATCATATAAAATAAAAAAAACTAAAAAAAAAAATGAAAAAGCATGCAAATTTCGCATTGTTTGATAATGACCATCCATAAAACACGTGGGTACTTTTTCCTGGAAATTTCATCGCTTCAAATTTAAGTACATTCGAAAAAAAACGGTATTTGATGAAAATTTTAGTATTTGTATAAAACTTTTAAGAATATTTGCAACGGCCTTACTATATTTTCTAAAAATATACTCTTGGAGAATGCATTGAAAATCTAAGATGATGTGGTTGAACTAAAACGATTGCAGAAAGATTAAAAAAAGGGTTATCTTCCATTAATAATCTTATCGCCGATAGAATTAAGTTATAATAGTTATTGTCCCGCCGATAACTATTGAATTACATTTACCTGAACTGTTTTCCCGTGATTTTTTGGATAACTTTGCGGGGAGAGGAATCGCAGCATAGCAAATATATTTATTTTGCATATTCTTTTCTTTCCAAAAAATAGCTGTACAAAAATAAATAGTTAGGGGAAAAAATATAAAAAGAAACCTGTTTTTTTGTATGCCAATCTCTGTACTTGAGATAACTAGGGTTTTATTCTTCTGACTGGATTTAAATAAAAATATTTTTTTATGGGCATTTATTTTATTTTTGAAGAGGTTTTTTAACACATTACCTTAAAAAATTTCTGTTTTTAGAATTATTTGTAAGCATAAGTAATTACAAAAAAAGTTTAATAACATTTTCAGAACAAATGGAGAACTCAAAACACAACCTACTTCAGCACTCGTTTCTACAGGTAACAAAAGTTAAGTGATCAAAAAGCAATTAATTTAACATTCCAACGCCCAAGGCTCCAAAAAAAAAAAAAAAAAAATGGAACGGTAACTTACACTCAATGGTTCTCGGGCATAACTAAACCAATCAAGATGATTCTTCTTTCCAGTGATTTGTAAGGATGTCTAGATAATTCTAGAACTTTGCAGAACTTAATTTGATCAAATCTGCAATTGTTGCGATCAAAAACATCGTTCCAACTTTTTTTTCGCGTGTAAAAAAAAATTCGCCGAAAATTCTGCGGAGGCAGTCGTTTTAACACTGGAACGCCCAACGCATGTCGAACACGGACGCCCAAGCCTCCCAAAAAGTTGGAACGGTAACTTCAACTCGCTGGTTTTCGGGCCTAACTCAACCAATCAAGATGATTCTTCTTTCCAGTGATTTGTTAGGATGTCTAGATGATTCTAGAACTTTGCAGAACTTAATTTGAACAAATCTGTAATTTCTGCGACCGAAAACATCGTTCCACCTTTTTCAAAAAGACTGCCTCCGCGGAATTTTCGGCGATTTTTTTTTACACGCGAAAAAAAAAGTTGGAACGATGTTTTCGATCGCAAAAATTACAGATTTGATCAAATTAAGTTCTGCAAAGTTCTAGAATCATCTAGGCATCCTAACAAATCAACGGAAAGAAGAATCATCTTGATTGGTTGAGTTAGGCCCGAGAACCAGCGAGTTGAAGTTACCGTTCCAACTTTTTTGGAGCCTTGGGCGTTGGAATGTTAAAAAAGGTGGAACGATGTTTTCGGTCGCAGAAAATACAGATTTGTTCAAATCAAGTTCTGCAAAATTTTAGGATCATCTAGACATTCTTACAAATCACTGGAAACAAGAATCGTCCTCATTCGTTGAGTTATGCCGGAGAACCAGCGAGTTGAAGTTACCGTTCCACCTTTTTTGGGAGGCTTGGGCGTCCGTGTAAGTTGGACATGCGTTGGGCGTTCCAGTGTTAAGGTGGCTATACTTGGAAACGGTGCACGATATCGAATGTTATGTTCGGCCTATTTCGATTGCAAATTTGATTTTATGTCTTATAATGAAGTTTAAAAAAAATCAATTCATTTTCTACGCTCTAGAATGTTTTTTTTTTCTAAAATTTGGCAAAATTATTGCAACTCTACCAAATGAATTTTTACCTAATATTGCCATAGCTAAATAAAAGATTGATTTTTCTGTCATTTTGAATTTAATCTAAATACAATATTTTTAAGGATAGCCTAATTATATCTGGGTAATTTTTGTAAAGTGTTACTTTTTACTTAAGAAGTTTCCTAGCCACTCATTTTAAAATAATAAATCATAATTTAACAAGCATTAAAGTCACATGCCTACTAAGGGTTAAATGCTTCAAAACTAGTAAAACTGTGCGAAATGAATGCGCAAATGAGATTCTTTCCCCCTTTTCCTCTGGAGGACGCAAGTTAAACACTATAAAGTGCCCTCTTTTTTATTCCCGCCAACCCAACTCGGTACGTCACGCATCAGTTACTACGGTAATGGATGTTGCTCAGCTCAGCTCGGAGTGCGTCGTCATGACCAACGGCCGGCCGACGTAAACGGCAGGAGGGCGCTTGACCCTTTGCGAAAAGTGAGCAATTATACGGCACTATAGTTTGATAAAAAGGGGAACTGGCTTGATGCAAGAGTTTGGAATATGTTTTTGCGCTCTTTCACACCAAATATGTTCTCAAAAACTCCACATATTTAAAGTTCTCTAATTTATTTAAATGTTTAAAACTAATTAAATTTTGCTTCGACCGAGATTTCGAGAAACTTTTGAAATTCAAACATCACCTAGAACAGAATTTTTCTATCCAAAATTGCCACAAACTGTTGCTCTCCTCTCTAAAAGGTAAGAAAATCTCCACTTCTTCAATTCTACTTGTGAAGTGCAATAAATTACGGCAGCTGATGAAGTTTATCCATTTTTCCTATGAGTATCTCTTGATGCTTGTTGGTACTTGTTTTTCCTCATTTTAATTTGTTTTTTTTCCACCCTGCCAGCTACTTCTCCCTTCTTCCACATTTAACGTAATTTTTGATCCATCATCAAAGGGGGAGTGAAAGTCACCCCTCGAAGATGCAGTTCTAGGAAAAATGGATATTTTTTCCCGCTGAGCTTCGCGATTCGTCAGAGTTGAGGAAAAACCTGCAAGCTGGCTGGTTAGGGAAGATGATGGATGCGCGGTAGGTTGGACAGTTCTTGCCAAAACACGACCGTTATGCAATCCCTGAGGATTGGCACAGCAGTACTGAGGGGTGCTTGCTGGAATTACGGGAATTATGAAGGGAATTTCTTTTTTTTTCTGGTGATTGCTTTGGGACATGGCTATACGGGATCAAATGACAATATTTTATGTATTATCTCCGGAGCAAATTGATGTTAATTAGATTCTCATCAATTTTTGATTTGGAACGGAGTTTAGGGGGTTCACGGTAGAGAACAATTTCTTTTGATTTTTTTGTTAGTACCGAGCAGATGATATTGTTTTAAGGAAACCAAGGAAACATTTCTAAGTTCACATAACCAAATAATAGAACATATTTTTTATTTCAAAGAGTTTACTTGTTTTTTACTTGTCTGAGCAAACAAATAATTCTTTTGCTCATTTTAAACTCGATAATTTTGAACAAAAAATAATATTAAAGTTTACCTTCTGAACAGTTATAACGGCATTACAATATTTCTTAAAAACCATATGATTACAGCTTTGAAAAAATAAAAGTAAATTCAATAATAAATTTGTATAAAATGACATTAAAATTACAAAATCCAAATAAATAACGAAATAATTTCTGATCACCAAATTGATTTAGACAAAGTTATAGGTATTGATGATGATCGTTCAGCCATAAAGAAGTAGGATCAACAATTTTTCCGCCGAGTTATGAATGTTTGGAAATATTGTGATTTTGGAAAAAATTTAAATTTTGTACATAACATTTTGTTGACCCCATTTTTTAACTGTAAACTTGAATTTGCAATCGAAAAGAACTTATCAGTTTTTTTTTTTGATAAAGTGCCTTCTTTCCATTTCTCAATTTTTTACGTTTAACTGACAGATATTATTCAAAAATGATTTTTGGAATTATAAAATATGTAGCATTAAATCCGTAGCAAAACTCATTATCGTCATGATTATCTCACAGGGCTGCTGAAAAAATCATCATTTTGCAATTGTCATACTCGAACTACACAGAAAAAAATGATGGTAATATTCATCAGAAAATGGTGACAGATTTTGTGTCAGGTTCACATTTTTACACATTTTTTAGGTAATATTACTCCAAAAAGAAGTTATATTCAACCTACAAAATTTTCAACAATCTAAAATTATAGTCTTTTTTGGTGTGTACAGTCTATTTTCCTCAAGTCACAGAATCGAAAATTAATTCTTTTCGATTTAAGGGCTGAAGCGCTCTATCACAGAAAAAATAAATCAGAGTAATATTTATCATTCACATTTATCATATCATATTTATGCTAACAGATTATTTGTCAAAAAAGATGTACCAAAATTTCAACTTTCCAAACTTAAACTTTTTTTTCTGTGAACTTTTCTTAATAAATGTACGACTTGTGCTGAAAAAACCATTTCTTTTGCAACGTGTTGCATAATATGCTATTTTGTAACTGCTTGAATTAAGCAAAAAAAAAAAACAAAACTTTACCCGAAACTTGTTTATACGATTCGCCTAATGAAAAACACCCACACACCAAATTTCACCCTCTCTAGCAATGTGATTGACCAATTTTAAGATGTTAAGATGTTTAGGATAGGGAGCATAAATTCCACAAAAAAAAATTCCAAACTATCTGAGATAATTGCTGCATGGCAAAATCATTTTTAATGTTTAAATTGAAAGAAAACAGCATCTAATTTCACCGTACCTCTAATGTTGACAATTCAGCACTCACAGTTCATAAAAAGTGATTTCAACTGAAATTTAATTTTAAAATAAGTAGCCTAATAGGAAGTGAGCAATCAAGTTTTTATCAAAAAAAAAAATTACAAAATACGTTGTTTAAACAGTGGAAACCAGCTAATTGCATGGAGTTAGGAGCGAGTGTTTTACCAAAGGTTAATTGCTTTTTTTATTCATTTTAATGGCAGAGATCAGATTTCGAGAGTAAACCATAACAAATAAAAACTTTGTGTGTTCAGCTAGAGTTATCATTTTTCCTTCTTCTAATCATAAATAATTAGGTACATAAATTTTGCCACTAGAAACTAATGCTAAAGTATCAAACTGCTTTCAATGTGATACAATATTTTTAAATGAGGAAGCATTTTTCTTCTTCTTCCTAATATTCACTTTTTCACTTTCAATTTTGTCAAAATGTGGCATAATGAACTTATAGTCTTCATAAATCAAACATCATAAACTTGCGTCATGAAACGAAAAAGTTTCCATAAATCATTTTCAATTAGATCCCTTTTTCTTCTCTTTACCATGTAACCAAACATCATCACACCATAATTTGATTTTTTTTCTTCGCTCTGTCCTAGCCCTTTATTCGCATTTAATTACCTCCCTCCTCTAGAAGAGAGTCTATCTTTTGCCAAGCCCAACCTTTGCATCATCCCGAAAAAAAACCCAAAACATCTGATCTTGTCTTTGGAGAAGAGAGTGAGCTTCTTCCGTTTGCCAGCCCGAAGCCGAGTCGAATGGTTGTGTCACCACATCCATCTGTTCCGCAAAGGACACACACACTCGTGGTGGAAAGGAAGCAAGAACGAGAAAAAAAAACTATGCACACACACTCGCACACACCGTTTCGGGGATGAGTCTTGGCGCGCGGCTGTTTTATTAAGCAAACTTTCATCCGGGCTGCGACTGCTGGATGTGTTTGTTCGTTGCAGTAGATCAGAGAAGATGGGTGTGTATGTTTTGGGAAATTACATCGGTTCCCGTTAGACCTTCCGTCGTTGTCGCGGTGTGCGGCGTCTGTGTAGACTAGCTAAGGACTATTTTTTTGGCAATGGTTAGATAGGGTTGTTCCCGGAAGAATATAATTTTTGGAATAATTTAATTTTTATGTTTATTTACTCTGATTTCCATACTTATGGGTAATTAATTCTCTGTCAACTAAAAAAAATGGAAACATTTGCCATGACCTTTCTCCAATTTGCGTGAAATTTTGTTCTAAGGCGTAATTTTTGTCTCTGATCACGAATCCGAGCTCAATTTTCGATATCTCGTGACGGAGCGGTGTTACGAACCCTTCCATTTTTGAACATTTGCAAAAGACGTCTTGTTCAATAATTTGCAGTCGGAATCACGATCACGAACAATACTTTTTTTTCTTTTTCGAGTTCAGTGACCCCATTTTAGTCAAATTTGAATAGTTGATTGCCTATTAAATAATAAAATGCATTTTTTTCAATATGAAATCACTGCAATATTGGCCACCAACCTGGATTTAAAAAAATATATATATCTTTACTGCCCACCATTGAAAAAACGGCTAATATCCACTTTTGGCAAAAACGAGATATCAGCATGTAGAGGTAAAGGATGTTCCAACACATCTCCTGGAACTTGAATTTCACTGAAATAGTGTTTAGATCCGGCTGCCGATGCGAAAAACCAAACGGCTAATATGCCACTCTTATGGGAAATTGCCTTGACGGAGATTTTGTGACAAACACTAAAACGCGTTTTTCTCGGAATACTTGATTTGGCATAATAGGAGTAGTGCGGTGCCTGTGTGGACGCGCAGTCCTGTTTTTTCGTGTTATTTTCCGTCTCTTTTGTGTCGCTGTTCGAGAGCATGGGGTGATTGGCTATTATGCTTTTCGGGACGCGCAGTTCTGTTTTTTTACCTTCTTTTTTTTCATTGTTTTTTCTCCACTCGCGTTCGTTGGCCGATGAGTTTTTTTGTGTTGTTCTCTATTTATAGTTTTCTATAAAAACGTACCTATTTTTTTAGACTAGCAAGTCGTATTACTGGAATAAGCCCTTTCTATATCATTTCAATAATCATTTCAATAAATGAAGCCCTTCCTACATCACCGTAGATCGGAAGGCACGCCGACGGAGAATTTCTGGAGAATCGCGGTCGAATTAATACTATATTTCAATCCCTAGATAGCTATCTTTCCGCAGCCAGCTGCCTAAGATTTTTAAAATTTCAACCGATAAACAAATTGCTTATGGTCGCATCACCTACCACAGTGAATCCTGACCTCATACCCATCTTACTAACCCCTCAAAACTCATGTGATACTTTGTCGGAGACGCAGTCGATTTGGCGGTCCCATCACTCAAGTATCGGACTAACATTCCCATCCACTTCCCCGTGTCTTACCTCTGGTCGTGGCCGGCGTCGGTATTGATCAGCATGATAGGGACCTTTGAAAATTGCGAAGGGGTGATGATTGGTTCCTACTTTTCATCTGTGGTCCACGGAGCAATGTTTGGGGGTCCTGGTCAATAACGAAGTAGCAGCTACGGGTAGACACCAATGCTATGCTATGCTATGCTAATACTTGATTTGGCATAATAGCCGAATTTTCAATTATGGGCAGTTTAGCGTAGTTTAGGGGTCATATGTAAGCGCGACAATCAAAAATAAGACAACGAAAAAAAAATCGTGTTTCGATTACCCGAAGTGATTTTTTCCAAAGCCATCGGATAATCGAGTCTGGACTGTATAGTGTAAAATAGGACGCCCAACTTGATGGCGTACTCATAATTTCACAAAAATGTATTTTCATATAAAATAATAAAAAAATAGTTTCAACAATTGTGCTTATTTTCGTTGGTCAACTGAATGTTTTTTGAAACATATTATTTTATGGGAAATTTAATGTTCTTTGTGAATTTTCCATAACCCAGACGGGTCATATTTTCATTTAAAATAAACATTTTTATTTTTAACTTTCGTGTATTTTCTAATTTTGCCTCCTGTTAAATTAACTTTTTTCCGAATTAATGAGAGTTGGTTTAGAATTTTCCATGTATTTTGAGTGAATATGTTTTAAACGGAATTTGTCGTTTTATGGAAGCATTTCTATATTGGTCTATTATACATTTTATTTAAGTTTATGTTCCTGTTTTACAAATAATTTAACAGTTAAGTTATGTTAGACCATTGAAAAAAATTTTCAAAGTATATGTAGTACCTCCCTTAAAAGTCTTCCCGAAAATTGAAAAGGCACATCATTGTTTTTTAACTTCAAAATTTCATTATAAATAGAAGTCGGCAGTGCGTGGCCGAATGGTAACGCTGTCCGCTTTGTAAGCGGATGATTCTGGGTTCGATTCCCATCTGCTGCAACCTTCCATCGGATGAGGAAGTAAAATGTCGGTCCCGGCCTTGGTTGTTAGGCCGTTAAGTCATTCCAGGTGTAGGAGTCGTTTCCATGCCATAAGTACAAACAACACACCAAACCAAGCCTACTCCGGTGGAATCGCTGGCGGCGGTTGGACTCACAATCCAAAGGTCGTCTGTTCAAACACTGGGGTGGAAGGTTCCTTGGAGTAAAAAGAGGTTTGGGTGCCCTCCCCATTCAAGCCTTCGGACTCCTAGGTTCGAGCAGAAACTTGCAATAGAGACCACAAAAGACCCGGGGGTCGTTAATGTGGATGGTTTGATTTTTTTGATAGAAGTCTAATGAACTGAAAACAATTTCAAATGCATTTTCCTGCGCTGATAATCATATTTGGCTTATTTGGGATTGTCTAAAAATATTTTAAATAGATATTTCAAAAAATAAAGATTGCAAAAAAACTAGATTCGACTGAAATACAATGTAAAACATAGTAATCAAATAATTATATGTTAATTACATGGCGTGATAAAGCCCCTTAAAGTTTGATTTTAACTTTAACAATTATATTTCTCGATTAAAAAAGACCATGATTGTCGATTTCTTTAAAAAATGAAACTATAAGATTCAAGAATAAAATTATTTCAAAAGGGCTTTAAATTGAATATTTTTCCATAATAAAATGTTAGTCTCGAAAGAAAAAAACCTAGAAAAAAAAATGTAAAGAAAAAAATCAGAGTAAGCGAAAAAAATCACAAACGTTTTGCCTTCCTCACTGAGGTAAGGCTATAATCCTGCTCGAAAAATGAACTTTTGAAATACAGCTCGTAGACCTATATTCATGTATACCTATCGACTCAGAATCGAAAACTGAACAAATGTCTGTGTGTGTGTATGTGTGTGTGTGTGTGTGTGTGTGTGTGTGTGTGTGTGTGTGTGTGTGTGTGTGTGTGTGTGTGTGTGTGTGTATGTGTTCAAAATTCTTGCCAAGTTTTCTCAGCACTGGCTGAACCGATTTTGATCAAACCGATTGCATTCGACTTGGTTTAGGGTCCCATACATCGCTATTGAATTGTTTGAAGTTTCGATAAGTAGTTTAAAAGTTATATATAAAAATGTGTTTTCACATTTATCCGGATCTCACTTATATGCATGAAAACTATGTCCGGATCCATCATCCAACCCATCGTTGGTTAGGTAATCAAAAGACCTTTCCAACGAGTCCAAAACATTGAAGATCTGGCAACCCTGTCTCGAGATATGTCCTCTTAAGTGATATTGATGCACTTTTTTGAAGCCGGATCCCACTTAAATGTATGTAAACTATGTCCGGATCCACCATCCAACCCATCGTTGGTTAGGTTATCAAAAAACCTTTCCAACGAGTCCAAAACATTGAAGATCTGGCAACCCTGTCTCGAGATATGTCCACTTAAGTGATATTGATGCACTTTTTTGAAGCCGGATCCCACTTAAATGTATGTAAACTATGTCCGGATCCACCATCCGACCCATCGTTGGTTAGGTTATCGAAAAACCTTTCCAACGAGCTCACAACATTGTTGATCTGGCAACCTTGTCTCGAGTTATGATTACTTAAGTTATATGTGTGTACGTATTTTTCTGGATCTAAAAAAATAGCTGAAATATGTGTCCAAACCACTCATATTACACATTGTTGGTAAAAAGTGAGGAAGGCATCAACCAAGTAGGTGGATTAAGTTAGTTTTGCCTTCCTCACTGAGGTAAGGCTATAATCCTGCTCGAAAAATGAACTTTTGAAATATAGCTCGTAGACCTATATTCATGTATACCTATCGACTCAGAATCGAAAACTGAACAAATGTCTGTGTGTGTGTATGTGTGTGTGTGTGTATGTATGTATGTGTTCAAAATTCTTGCCAAGTTTTCTCAGCACTGGCTGGACCGATTTTGATCAAACCGGTTGCATTCGACTTGGTTTAGGGTCCCATACATCGCTATTGAATTGTTTGAAGTTTCGATAAGTAGTTCAAAAGTTATATATAAAAATGTGTTTTCACATTTATCCGGATCTCACTTATATGCATGAAAACTATGTCCGGATCCATCATCCAACCCATCGTTGGTTAGGTAATCGAAAAACCTTTCCAACGAGTCCAAAACATTGAAGACCTGGCAACCCTGTCTCGAGTTACGACCAATTAAGTGATATTTATGTACTTTTTTAAAGCTGAAGTTACTTAAATGTATGTAAGCGAAGTCCGGATCCACCATCTGACCAATCGTTGGTTAGGTATTCGAAAAACCTTTCCAACGAGTCCAAAACATTGAAGAGCTGGCAACCCTGTCTCGATTTATGATTTCTTAAGTTATATGTGTGTACTTTTTTTTCTGGATTCAAAAAAATTGCTGAAATATGTGTCCAAACCACTCATATTACCCATTGTTGGTAAAAAAGAGGAAGGCATCAACCACATAGGTGGATTAAGTTAGTTTTGTTTATTAACATTGGAAATTGGACCTTTAGTTTCTGAGATACAGGCATCAGAAAATGGGGGACTGTTTGAGTGAGACTTTGAAAATTTAAATTTTCGTGTTTGATGTCCATTCGTTATTGTTCTTAGACAAATGTTTAAGAAATTTTGTGATGTAAATAATCTTCCAGAAAATTCAAATAAAAAATATTAAAAAATATCAAAAATGACACGCAACGAAACTATTTTTAAATTGATGAAAACCTGTTTTGTTAAAAACAAACTATAAAATAAAGGGGTTACTTTTTTTTCATAATTTCTATAAAGCTGGTATTTATTGTATTCGAAGTATTTGTCACCCCTCCCCCTCCCCTCCTTCAAAATCGGTGTAAAAATAAGGGGGCAAAATGATTATTTTCCAAAAATATTCAAAATGTCAATTCAATATTATGATCTGGAACTTTGAACCATGTTAAAATAAACTAGGACATTAACATGGTAGAATCACAGACAAACAGACGTAAATCATTGAACAAATTTAACGAAAATCCATCAATCACAAAAAATGGAAAAAGGTTAGCTAGTAGCTCGATCTGGTGGCCAATACTAGCATTAAGCATCACTGTATATGAGAATTGGTTAGTGTGTGAGTGAACGCGGTCACTCTTGTTGTAGTGAGAGGAGGGAGATTTGTTTACTAACATTTACATTTGTTTACCAACATGTGAGAAGAATGCAAGAAGTTCAAATTCTTAACTCACGCAGACGGTCCACGTCCGCGTCCGATTGCGGCCATGCACTAGGTAAATCTTGCCGAGGAAACATTCGTGTAGGCTGCAGAGGTTGATGGAAAGATGCACCAGTTTGAGGGTGGTTTGGGTATTACTGCGCTGTTTGTGAACAATGCTCACAAATTGGCCATGAGTTTAAATAATAAATTTCTTGGCGTGAGGTTAAGCTACCTTCTCGGCAAGCAATTTAGTCCACTTGCAAGCAACCAAATAATCGTATGAGACCAGGTTGACCTTGTTGTCGACGGTCTATACCTACATCTTCAACCTTACCAGTGGCCAGTTTCTGCCATCCAGCTTTCCTGGAGACCAACATCGGCGATTCGGCGTTGAACGTGAAAAATCATTTATGTACAGAGACAACCTTGTTCAAGATCTAGTTGAAATTTACCAACGCCGACGGATGAAATAACAAAATCAGCTGAATGGGACGGCGTCTCGTTGTTGGAATTGCCTAAGAATCTTCCGATGTTCAGAACACCGGAATCGTTACTCGTAGCTTCCGGCATTTCTTCGTCCAGTGGCTCGTGTCGGTCTAGCAGTAGACTTCCGCAGTTCGCATCCGGCATATCTTCATCCTGTAGCTCGTGTTTTGTGATAAAACTTTCAAACCAATCCGGCGTCTCTTCTTCTAACGGTTCGGCCGGGAAGGATTGAGGATTATCTAAATGCTCAACAGACCATTCAGCGGAATCCACACCCGGAGGCGGGTCCGGATCCAAAAATTCCACCGACCAATCTTCTCCAAACTGGTCCATCCTCACACTCAAGTAGCAGCAGAAAAAAAAAACAAAACTTTTGGCGCGCTAGCTTAAACGTCATTTGAAAGTGTGCCTTGATTGCAGCGCCATCCTATTCTGGTGGATAAACCGAGAACTAAGTTTAAAATTAAATCAGCCGTTATATTCCTGATTGATGGAATTAAAAAGAGATTTACGTCTGTTTGTCTGTGGTAGAATGTTTCTATCTTTAAACATTATTATTTGCAGGAAATTAGAGTATTACAATGGTCTACCCTATGTTGCCAATTTTGAACTCATCCCCACTTTCACATTACCCTACAGAACCGGGAACAAACATTCCCAAGGCGCTCCTCCAAGTTGAAGAGCCTCATCCTGAGTAGCACAAATTGGCAACATAAGGGCACCCTCCAATACCGCACACACTAGACGATACTATTTCTCTCTGTTGTATAACACACATCATCCAACCTCCGCGACACAGCATCGAAAAGATCAGAGGAAAGTTTGTTCCTGCCGGAGGCAACACGTGCCACGTGGCTTGTTACGGGATAACTCATGCCACACGCGCCTCAACCTCGATTGGCAGCCAAAGGGAGAAAGGTTGAGGAAAAGTACGAGTGTGTCGACGACCGCCAAATTGATCGGGAGGAGCATATGCTTCCAGACAAGGAACCCAAAACAAACAACAAACGCATGCTGCAGCGACAGCCCAGAAACGCCCAGTCGGTGAACTGGGAGCAGAAGTTGGCTAAATTGAAGCACCTTTGCATCCGCTACCGCACTGCTGACTGTGCAGATCTTGCTGCAGAAGAATCAGCTGGTTGTAAGGTGATACGTCGAGCGCAACGTTACGCGATGGCATCAGTTTTGACCTCGTTAGAGCAGTTGCGTTTTGGTGACACCTTGTCGGAAATGAAACTTGAAACGCATTCGTGGTCGTCAATCAATCAGGCTTTATCTTTATTTTTTTTTTAGGAATTGTTAAACTTATTTTTTTTTCATATAATTGTTTGTAATGACATTATTCTAAATTAAATAACATTCTAAGCTGAATAAAACATTAAATCTTAAAAGTTGCACCAAAAATTAATTTACGAGTGATTTTCCCAGCAAGAAGATATGATCTGGGTAACGGTAGCCAAAGTTATGCACAAAAAACTAAACCACACGCTCTCTTTTTATTCGCAAAAAATGCGCTTGTGCCAGCATAAATCTCACGCTGGATGGCCTTGGGCATCGGAACATCTGTGCAAATATTACATAAACGGTCTGAAAAATTGTACATTTTACGTTCCCCAAGCCACAGAGCCGCCACCGAACGAAGGGAACATCATCGAGAGTGTTCCCATATTGTGTGGTGCTCGTGAGCTGGTTACCTGGGCTGCATGATTTATGCAACATTCTATTCGAGCTCCCTCCCAGGAGCCTGCGAGTTGAGTATGCGCTCTCAAATATGTCTCTCGCCGCAAGCTCACGTGTGAGCGCGCGATCGTTTTCTTTGTGGTTGCACTCGCAAGTGTACGCCAAGGTGCCAACATAATGTACTGACTCTACGATACAGTTGCTGCTGAAGATTATGGTGCATCCTAACTATTCAATCATTTAGTATTTATATACTAAATATTATTTTTTTCTGTTAAATCGTGATGGTTACAAACATTCCTTATGTTTGTACATCAAAATATAAGTAATTGTCTGCTCTATAATTTTGAAGAACAACTCTAAAAAATAATCCTAAAAAGTTACAAAACCACGAAATTTTAAGTGAAAATTTTTGTTCCAAATGAAAAAAAAAACCCTTCTAGTTTATTGCAGATTCGAAATGCATATAGGTTTTTTTTCCAAACTTTTTTTCGTAAAATTGCGATAACTCGTGATGTTTACATTCAAACCCCTTATGTTTATTTAAATCAAATTTTTTGTAATTGTCTGCTCTACAACTTTGCAGAACATTATTACTATCTAAAAAATAACCCTGCAAAGTTAGAAAAAAAAACACGAAATATTAAAATGAAAATTTTTGTTATAAATGAAAAGTGCATTAAATTTCCCATAAACTGACATGTTCCAAAAAAATTTACAGTTGAGTAACGGAAAATGGCAGAGTTTTTAAAACTTTTTTAGTGTTTTTTTTGATGAAAAATACGTTTTTTTTTTCGAAATTCTGAGTACGCCATCAAATCAATTTTACATAAAAGTCCCTTTGACATCAGATTTCTATCTCATCACCGTTTCAGGCTACAAATTATTGAAAACACCTCTTTTTTTGTATGATGAAAATTGAAAGGAGTCGAACCAACCCTCCGTCACGAAATATCAAAAAACAGACCTCGGATTCGTGATCAGGGACAAAAGTTACCCCTTAGGACAAAGTTTCACGCAAATCGAAGAGGGGTCGGGGCAACCGCTGTGTGAGTTGGCAGAGAATTACCCATAGTTTTTTTTTAATTTACTCACTGCATATCGCTTCGCTTCGCTAGGAGACCGTGTTTTAGCGGATTACGTCCCGTTGAACTGCATAACCAGGAGGTCTCGGGACCAAAGCCTATGCCTGAAAATATTTTTACCGGATTCCTCGGAAAATTTTACATTATATATGTTTTGAATGTTCCGAGGTAAGATTTTTTTCACAATAAATACTGTGTTTTTCGACGCGCCTTGCGCATAAACAGGAAAATGATGAAAACGGGAAAAAACTACTTTTTTTGCTAAAACTGCGATAACTTTAAAATTTAAGCGATGACCTATACATTAGACTGGCTCGTCGTTATATGGAAATGTTAAAAAAATATCAAATCAAACCAGAACAAAGTTTTTTTGATGCCTTTTGGGCACCCTAAAGTTTGAGAGCGATTAGTAGCGTCCACACTTTGCGCATTGTATTTTAATTTTGCATGGGAATGAATTTGGAAAAAAAAAATCTTTTTGCATTTTGATTGTTATCATTTTTATTTTTCACTAAATTTTTCAAACCAACAAAATAGCGTTTAAATTAAGAAAATTTTCTAAAACTTTCCTGAAGAATGTATTGTGCTTGCTCATGTCAAAAGATACAGCGTTCTCAAAACTGGTCTTAAACGTGTTTTATGCTCGGAAAAAGAGGGTTTTCCATACTACTCGATAGCAAATGTCTTGGTGGTTTTATGTAAATCAATGTTCAGGAAAAAAGTTACGAGGTACATCAAAAAATGTAAATAATAATCACTATTTATGGATATCGAAAACAAAAAAATCACTGACAGGATAACTCTTCCAACAAATATTCAACGATTATAAAAATCTATTACTTGGAACTAAACATGCGCATTTTGTCTAAAACTTTGTACAAAAATTAAAAGTGTCTGAGAATGTTGATCCTTAGGCAAACTATTTTGATATTGTTGCAAATTATCGTTGAACAAATCTCAAGATTTTAGGATAGGACAGGATTTCAAGATAAAAAAATATCCGTAACCTAGAAAATATTTATCCTGTGGATTTATGTTTTCATTCAATTCTAAGTTTTTTTCATATATTTTCATGGAGGCGCACGACCATTCATAAAGCTTCGTTTTAGGTGAAGATGCAAGAAGTATCACGCGCCTCCTTTTAAATATATATAAAAAAAATAAAATTAAAATAAATCCAAAATTCCGAGGTAAAATATTTTCTAGGTCACGGATATTTGAAAAGGACCTCTTAAGCGTTCTTACCACGAAGATTTTTTTAGATACATTGATTTGTAATAAAAAAACTTCTTCAGCCTTGGCGTGATGTCCATGTGCGTCTTAAAAATTTCAATGGAGATTTAAAAAATTGTTTCGTTTAAAATTGTTATTTAAAAATACAAGGTAACTCTGATAGTCACTGTGCTTCTTCTAAATGTCAACTAAAAAATGAGCAAATTAAATTTATATGTTAAATTAATCATTAAGGCCAGATTTCTTTTAATGATCATTAAAAAAATAACAATTTAATATTTTAGCTTTTAATCAATTGAATGAAAATTTGAGGTTGAGTAAATAAATCCAAATTTACTTACAAATTGTTCTTTTGAAAATGCCTTGAAAACTGGCGTTTTTTTATTTCTGTTTCAATAACGTCTAAAACTAGTAAAACTAGAAACCTTTTTTCCAGGTTTTTCAACTTAAAGAGTTTTTAAATAATCCTATTTATCAATGTTTTCGAAATAAGAGTAAACTAACTTTTGAAATATTTAAAAATATGTGGAGTCGGAGCCAACCATTTTTTGAAAGCTGGAGTCGGAGTTGGAGTCGGAGTCGGAGTCGGCTAGAGTTGGTGGGTCGGAGTTGGAGTTGGAGTCGGAGTCGGTTGGATCTGAAAGCCGGAGCCGGAGTCGGAGTCGGAGTCGGCTAATCCCAGAAAGCCGGAGTCGGAGTCGGAATCGGAGTCGCTTGAAATATGACCCGACTCCGCAGCCCTGGTTATATCTTTGTTGCAGGAATCCGACAGGAAGCTGCTCTGAATCGTGGTGTAAGTAAAGCACTTTCAACAATAGCAATGGAGGATCAATCAAATTAAAGGAAAAATCCGAATCGACCGGAAAAATAGGAGGCCGAGAATCGGGAATGTTTAGGAAACCACGCGGAAGGAACATGATTCAAAGACCCCACGTAAAAAAATCCGTCGACAATTCGCATAACTTAGTCGAGTCTAGTCGGGTGGTTTTGGCCGACCGGGCAACATACTTCTGTGTAATCTTTACATAAGCGTCTGGTGGAAAATCAGTTGTCGAAATCGGCCAACGGAATCGGTTATAAAAACAACCGATTTTTTTCCAATTTAGTCTGTGAAAAAAAAAAAAAAAGAAAATCTGACTCAACCCGAATTAGTCGGTCTATTCGTAGGCAACAAAAATCTTACTCCTAACGCATCCCGATTAAATCGGCAACTGGTTGGTTGTTTTTGATTACCCGATTTCGTAGGGTGTTTCGGCAGGTCGAGAACTGTAATTTTTTTTACGGGGGAGCCCTGGACGTACGTCAAAACTTGAGCTGTTGTTGGAGTCAGACTCAGAGTTGCTGGAGTTAGGCAATTTTGGATCGCTTGAGTCGGTGCTGGAATTGGAGTCTATAGAAGCTGAAGTCGTAGATGCATCAAAAACTACACAGCTAAAAAAGTAGTAATCCAGCTGCATGTAAAAGGCCTGCGAGTAAAACAAATATTGAATTATATTATGCAATTTTATGTAATTTTACACCCTGAAATATGTAGCCCATCAGTATGAGAAACCTACTTGATAGTCCTAACTGTTGGTGCTGGGTTTAAATCCCGTCGGTTGCAACTTTTTTTTTGTGTTTGCGAAAATTGTTCGTGCAGTGAGTAATATTAAGTGTTTATTTTGACGAAGGTAATGTGCATGCTTTTGCATGCGATTTTACCATCGGGTTTTTTGTTGTGTACGCGACTTCGAAGCTCTGCAATTTAGTATCATATTTTGGCCTCCACTGTACTCGTGACGCCACGGCACACAATGCAGGTGAGAGGAAAATCATTCTTCTGGTCTGGAGGCCAAAGATGAGTTACCTAGACACACATGCTGCAATGCAATGCAAAACAAAAAAAAAAAAATGAATGAAAAAAAGAAACATAACCTGCAAACAGAATAACTGTAATGGTTTGTGGTGGAAAATCATATCATGGAATTTGCTGATGCTGGTCGGTTGCTGGCTGAGTGAGCGACTAGCGAAAGGAACACGTACGATTTGAATGAGGACTTGGGGTTCATGCTGGCTGACTTGGCGGATGATGAAATTTCCCTCCGTGGTGAACACGTGTGCCAAAATGCAACAGTTATGATTTAACGCTTGGGGGGATTGTCGTAGGGACTATGGTTAACCAGTCAAGTATAGCCGAGAAATTGAAGGATGTTTGTGAAATGGGATTATTACTTTTAGTGAAATACATAGCAAATCCAACCTAATCAACAAATTACAAATCATTACCCAGAGACCACAAAAGCTAAACCCAAATCCGTAACGGATCCGATGGACCAGAAATTCTCAAGAGGAAGGCAGGCTTTTTTCCGGTTAACCACCGCCTACTCTACCGGTTTTTGGTCTACCACTGACAATGACATCGAGACGTCGGTGGTGAGACCAAACGGTGGAACCCTCAAATTCTAGCCCGCAGTTACTCCGGATGGTTGTTGGGGGCCCAGTTCTCTTTCCAGCTCATTGCACATGAACGATTTCGGAAACTAATTTCCTCTCCAGCTGGAGCTGATGCGTACTGGATTGTGGTTAGTAAAACGCGTTTTTCTACTAGTTGATCACGGTTTTGGGCTATTAGAACAATTTCATGTAAATTTTGAAAATTGGTCTTCCTTTCTAAATTTGGAAAAATCTCGTTTCTATTGCAGGAGGTCTAATCTCCATCAAATTTGTTAGTTCTCACTATTTAATCAAGTATGTTTTTAAAACTGTTAAAAGTAACATAGAAGAACGTGCTCTGTTACTTTCACTTTAATTTCACCACTCTCTGATTGTCAATTTTCATTAAAAGATTCCATCAGATGAAGCGGTTTTCATTTTCTAACAGCGTGCCAATCTCCGGGCATGCATCGCCTCCCCCCGATATCCACAAGTGCAAGAATCCGATCCGACCGAGCTGATCCGATCAACCCCCCTTAATCTGGTCGTTCAATCTCTTGGAAAAATGAAATCGAGAGTGCCCTCTTTTGAAAAAGGGACAAAACCATTTTCCCACCACCATCACCACCAGTAAAGGTCCACGTGTCCACGTGCCCACGTGAGTTGGTGTGTTCGGCATCGCATAGTTTTATTGTGTTTTGCCGGGAAATTCGATTACTTTTTCGATATTAGAAGGAAGGGCCCTTCAACTCCTCGTCATCATCTTCTAAAAGAGTGACTGAAAAGAACTCGGCAAAATAATTTAGCAAATTGAAATCGGTTACAAAGTGTCTCTTTGAAGTCGGTTCAAATTTCTCGTTCGCACTTAAGTGTGAAATAGTAGCAGCAGCAACTAACGACTCTGACGGTGGTCCACGTCGTATCCATGGTAAACGGTCCTCTCTGGGTGATGATGACGGTTTGGTGTCGATATCCTCAGAACTCATTTTCTTCTGGGGAATTGGAAACTTTTGGCTGCTACACGGTCGATCGACGCTGTTGTGCACTTGAAGATGAATCTCCCCGGGGGTGATACTTATCACTTTTTGTACATGGTTGAATTACAGAAGAAAGTATTTTCTATATAGTGAGGAATTCAAAAAAATAACACAAATCCTTCTGTTTAAAATTAATATTGAAAAGCCCAACCATACAACCCTGAACCATTGCCACCATTCACAAGTTCACAAATAGTTTCCCGCCGGAGTAATTGATAAAGTTGTAAAACTCTCATGTTTCATGCCTTTCTCAGCAGCATCGTTTTCCGCTTCTACCTTTGCGTCGATTTCGCACCATTATTTGCAAGCCACGACCGCCGGTCAGCCTGGATATGGGCATCGGTGGATGTGGCGGTGAGGTGGCCAGCAGTCAGTCAAAAACCATCACAATCTTGTCCCATCTTCCATCCTGGTCTCCCCCCCCCCCCCCAATTTGAAGTACCGTAAAACGGGGTGACTTTGATAGCCGGGGTGACTTTGATAGGTTTGCGATTTTTCCGAAAAATGAAGAGTACAATTAAAAAACGTAAGGAATGGTTCAGAAACATACTGACCGTGGTAGAGTTCCTCAAGAAGAAGTTTTCATAAAATTTTGAAGAGTTTAAAAAGTTAGTTAACTATAGTTAAGAAAATGTTAATGAAAGTCATTATTTTAAACTTCTCAAAGTGTCATGATTTTCTCAATGAACATGATTTTGAATCGGAAAACGGAATGCATTTTCGGATTCTTTGGACAATTTTCCACTAGGAGAAGATTCAATAAGTTTGTAAATAATAAATAATATGTGTTTTTGGAAACACAGTTAAAAAAAAATCTTCAAATTTATAGGCATTTTCATTTGAACAAATTTCATGTAAAATGTTTAAACTTGTGATTCGTGCTTCGAATTCAGTATAAAATGCAATATAAATCAATAATTTTATAAACAAAACTAGTTTTAACAAATTTCAGGCAAAATTCCGACTTTTTAGCAATTTTACCTAAAATTTATATGTATTTTGTTAAAAAGGTTATAAACTTAGTTAACTTAACATAAACATTGATTTTTTTCTTACAAACTATATCAGCTACTTTAGTGATGGTAAATTTAACGTAAAATTAAAGTTGGAACATCTTAAATATGATTTTAGCAAGAAAAACTATGACTATCAAAGTCACCCCGGAATTAAAACTAAGAATTTTTAACATAACTATTTTTCTAAACACTACTGAAAAAACTTTTTTTCCAAAATAGTGCATGGACTTAGTGTGGCCTACCCCAGTACATGTTTTAAAAATAATAATCTTGAGAAAACCCTTACCTGTTGGAAAATATTCTAAAAACAATTTGAAATCCTATCAAAGTCACCCCGGTTTACGGTATGCTCGTCCCATCGATGACTGACTGCGCGCATGCAAAATCATGTTGCTTCGGTTTCTGTCCTGTTTGGTTGTGGTTTTAAAATTGACACTGTTATAAAACAAGATTTTTCTCTGCTTATTTGTTCAACTGAATTATTAAATTATCAATAATTTTTACTATTTTTTTGCAGTAAAAATATCAATGTTGGTATACTGTTCCGTGCAAAATATTTTTTTTCTAAATAAATATCAAAAATACAGATAAAGGCCAAATTTGGTGCACCAAGTGGCAATGGAAAGGGGAGATGTACAAAACTGCAACAAATGCTGAACAAATCTCGCAAGTCATAAGTGTTTGGTACTACCCTAACGGGGTTCGGAAAACTGTAACTGAAATTCTAACCTAAACCTAATCTAACCTTGTAATTTGTGTCGCTAAATCTGTATGTAAAATTAGCATATAAACCCATACATTCCCAAATTATGATTGACCTACATAAACCGACAAAAACGACTGCGCAGGCTCAACTCGAGGGGAAGCATGAACTTTGTGGTCCCCAGAAACACAAGACTTTAAAAATTTCAAAAATATTCAGAAAGATTCGAATGATTTTTCTTCAAAGTTTGTGTGGAGAATTAGGGCGCAGAAAATTTGTTGGTCGGTGATATTTTGACAATTTGGCTCAATTCTGAGGGCAGATACAGATTCAGCGGGCAAAACTACACTATAATTTCTTTATGGTGGTAGCATATGCTATTGCCATGAAAATTAGACATTTTCAAAAATAAATATTAGGATGTAACAAAAATTACTTTTAAAAAGCATTCAGGGGCTTGTTAGAATGGGCATACTGAGCCCAAATTCTAATTATGAGCATTGTTGGACATTAAAAGAGTCGTGATTTGAATTTTTTTCTTATTTTTATAAAAAAATAAAAATAAAAATATAAATCAAAAGCCTTGTTTTGGATGAAAAACTGTTTTAAAACGCGTCCAGTAGCTTTCCAATAATTATTTTTCAAAATATCGATGTATTGACGGAATTATTTTTTTTGCGAAAAAAAAACCTGACATAAACTTTGAAAAATATTTGCAACGGCCTATTAAAAATTATTTTTTTTTCAGTTTTGAAAATTTAGCCCGACATTTTTAAATACCAAAAAAATATTGATATAAGCCTTTTCAAAAGGTTATTGTGATTTTTTTGAATTAGTATTTTATTGTTGCAGAACAGAGCAGCAAATTTCACAAAAAAAAAACATTTTTTAACATTTGAAAAAATGAAGGGTTTATTAGGTGACAATGAGAATAAAATCTTCTTTCAAAGTCTTTTTGATTGCAAATTTGGATTTTTCATCTGAAAATGGTTTCACCACTTGACATTTTTTTTATTCTGATGTCGGTAAACGGTAAGTATGTCAGTGAGTAGGAGAAATTTTCGTATGTTTGGCAGGTTAAGCACTTGCTCCTAACTCCATCCAATTTGCTGATTTTCACTATTCAAACGACTTATTTTGTAAAACTGTTTATAGAAACACGCTTGCTCTCTTCCTATTGAAGAGCCATATTTTCGCTAGGGGGCACGGCTTTGTTCTAGAGGTCGTTTCGATGAGCTCCGATTTTGATGAAACTTTCAGCGTTTGTTGGTCTACAAAAAATATGAACTCATGCCAAATATGAGCCCTCTACGATACGAGGAAGTGAGGTAAAATATCAATTCAAAATTTTGCAAAAATGTTCAAAAATAACAGGCCAAACTTTTAAAACTCTCATAACTCAAGTTTGGCACTACGTAAACCTGCTCGCTTGGTTTCATTTGAAAGGTCTTGAACTTAAACTGATACTTTTTAAAGGAATTTGTTCAGAAAACTATTCTTTACAATGCAATTGGTTTGTACGTGTTTTTAAAATGTTATGGAGTAATATTGCAGAGGAACGAAAAAATAGGACCTATTAGGTAATAAATGGTTTTTATAAAAAAATCTATATTTTGAATTGTTTCATATTCAATCTTGTATCCGGGCAAGATGTTGCTGTATTTTCGTAATAGAGCTCTACACATTCTGATACTTTTTGGTAACGATTATCCCATTCCTTGCGAAGTTATGGAAATCTTCATCAATCAATGATTGCCAACTAGGACGTCAATGATTGTTTCACAAAATTATATAATTTTTTAGACACATTTGAGTTAGATCAAATTGGCTTCAAGAAGGCAACAACCGGCACATTCTGATTCATTTTGGTGCAGAAATTCATTAATTTTGTACAGAATATTTTAGATTGATGATCAATTATCTCCAAAAATGATCAACGGCTTCACCTTAACTGACCTTCTGAACATTGGAAATATAAAATCTTTCAAAAACAAACTAGGCATCAGAGGGCTAATGCATTTTTTACTGAGGGCTCGACCTTTTTTTACAGTGCATCCCAGAGAAAAGGGGTTTCGTTTCATCCCATATAGACAGAAGGCATCTCAATATTAAACTCGTTGTTCGGTTGATGTCCCCTTCTCCTCGTCTACCCCATTTAGAGCATCACAACATCCCGAACTTGGGAGTAGCAGCCAGAGGATCGCGGGAGGAGTGGGGTTATGTGTGAGCATAATAATACGATTGTTGTTTAATATTTGCTGTCTGCTGGAGACAAAGTGGTTCCTGGGGCACCATCACCGGATCTCTCTCCGGTAGAGGAGTGGAAAGAATGGCGCGAGAGTCGCGTTTTTCACGATCATATATTTCAATTTATGCTGCGCGAAGGTTTCCCTCGTTTACAAGGGGGTGAGGCGGGGGTTGTAGTTCATGGGGAGACGAAATTAAATTGTTCGAATATCATTGTGCATGCAATATAGCGGTTTTCGTTTATTTACATTTGTCTTGCACTGCGAGTTCGTGTTTGACTTCTTTCTTCTTCTAGTTTGCTGTTACTGCTAGAACTGTTGAGTTTTTTTTCTTGTTGCTGGAGTTAAAATCTTAACATTTTTCTTTTTACATTACAGCTGTTTTTTTAGGGAAACTTTTTCGTATTTTTTCTTAAGTTTGCAATATTTTAAACATGGCAACAACATTAAACCACAGACAAACCTACTTCTCGGTGCTTCCTCTCTGTTATGATCATGATGATGATGATGGTGATGTGGGCATATTTCCACCATCAACTGACCTCCCACAAAAATGCTACCTCCTGTTTCCCCTCATCTGGTTCCGGCTGGCAGCTAGGGGCAGTGACCAGTCAGTGCTCTTCAGCAGTGCTATTTGTTTCATATTCGCCGTGCTTATTAAGTTCTTTGTTCTGCAATCACGAACGTGGAAAGAATCTGTGATCTCTGCGCAAAAGGTTGCTTGAAAGAGGTTGGGCACAGTGAAGACACTGCCTGGCCGGCTTTAAGGTTATGACAGTCGTAACAGTTTAGAAGGAGTTGTAGCTATTCTGGGCAATATATAGTAAAAAATCATGGTAATATTACAACTGGGAACGAGAACATCTTTTATGTCAGAAAAAATGTTTAATTTTACTTAGAGCCGATAATGCGTAAGTTTGCCTCGGGCATACGCAATGCAATGTCATAAATGCTTTAAAGATTATTTCCTTCAAAAAACAAAAAATAAACATAGAACAAAACATTTCGGAGCACCTAGCTATATAATCCCTCAAAAACAATTCCGTCTCATCTGGCTCTAACTAGCTCGTTACTCCAGCATCAGTATCTCCACAGATCGTGTGGCCATCATTGCTGACTAACTGTGTCCTCAGCTCGCGCGGAACTTGTGTACCAGCGGTTACATCAAGTAAATCCACGTACATTCCACGGAATTGAATCACGAGAGAGGCATAACCAGCAAAAAAAAAACGGAACCGCCAAACCAGAGTCATGTCATGCAAATGATACCAAAATGCGGGTTATTAAATTCTTCCCCTTCCCTTCTTGCTCCTTTTACCAGGTCAAAAAATCTTCTCCTCAAGATTCGGGTTCGGAACAGTCGTGGCCTGGAGTATGTGACTCTCCGACAAAGATTGGTGTTCCCGGGGCATGGATTCCATGTTTCATGTTCTATGTGCTGCCTTCCTTGGCCTTTCTCTGAGATGTCGATGTTCTACAAGGTGGATATGTGCTACCGACCGGCAGAGGGCCTCCGAGGGGTCGTCATTTGGCCAGGCTTCGTGTACAATTTAATAAAATGCTCCCGTGTGTGTGTGGCTGACTCTCAGGGCATCGACGACCGTCAAAAAGTGGGACCACTCGGGCTTGAAGTTGAAGTAGCTGGGTAAATCTATGTGAAAAATGTATTTAAAAATTAGTTTACTCCAGGTCTTTGACTAAAAAATCGTTTCGTATGAAAAAATTTGAAGGGTGAAAAATAAGCTTTTACATGATATATTACTCAAAAATTACTAATAAGTTGCGATTTCAACGAGAATTGTCCAGTAGCTGGGTGAGCTGGCCGGGTGGAACAATGACAAGGTTATGAAATTCCTCAGGTCTGGGGTTCACGACGTGCGCGGGGCCAAAAGACCCCTTTGCATGCGCGGCAGGCATTTAATATGAGAAGGAGACCATTTTTGCCCTTTCTTGATACATCATTATGATTTAGCAATTTTTCCCCCTCGCGTACTCTCCTTCTCTTCAGGGATGATGATGATGTTGATGTCTTCTTCAGAGCATTCCCCAGTCTAAGTTCAAGAGTGGAGTCCATATCAACGCGAGGAGCAGTCCTATGTTGTTGCGGTTTGCGCGGAGACTAATGTTAACTCGTTTAACTGGTTGGAAGAGGCCCTCCTCCATAGAACCATCAAAATATTTGCTTAATTGATTCGAGAATTTTGGGCCATCATTCCGGCTAGCGCAACGAGCCACTGCCTCGAGCGGGGAGGAACCAAATATTTTAATTTATATTTGAACATATCGTCTGAAAGCATTCATCAAAAGAATGAGGAGCGTATGTCAATTTAACATGATTCTATGTGCTACTTGTTTTGGAAACTATGTATAATCTTTTTTAAAGTTTTGTAAAATGTTTCACAATTTTAATAATACTTAAAATTTGAAAAAATATTATGATCAAATATTTAAACTTGTAAACCAAGGTACCGTAGACTGGGGTGACATTCATAGGATTTTAATTTACTGCTCAAACATAATTCAAATGGTAATAAGACTTGTAATATGTTTTTTTTAACAGTGATTTGAAAAATAGTTTCTTTTGCAATATTTTAAACCTTAGATAATCACTTTATTTCTAAAAAATATCAGCCTAAAAGTTTGTAAATAAAATTTATACTGTGGTAGTGCAGGTAAAAAAGAGTGCCAAGTTGATATGTTGTTTGATTCTCTCCTGAGCGTATTCGTGTGTGACTCGGGTCGACGGACGGAATAGTCAAAGAAATTCGCGAAGTATTTGTGTCCCTAGGAAAAGCGGTTGAGGAAGCCGCTGGCAGCATAACTGTTGTGTTCGCTCGCGAATGGTTGCGAGCTCCAGTCGGCAATGATTCGTTCGGCGATGAGTGAGTGATTTCTGATCTTTGAACCGAAAATCAGAACCCTTGTTTAAGTAATCCTATTTATCTAAGCTATCAATCTCACGCCGGTTTACGGTATTTAAAAGAACTTTCAGTCCAAACGATTAAAGATCGGATAACCCTATCAAAAGTTATAAGCACTTAAGTGTTATTAATACACTTTTTGAAGACCAAATCTGAGATATTTTCATAAAAACGTTATCCGGATCTGACATGCGACTCAAGCGAAGCATAACTTTTGAAATGGTCTGCAAATAGATCATTTTCTTCATTCAAAATTTTGGACCAAATTTGAAAAAAAAACGAAATTAATTTTATTGAAAAGATATAAAAAAAGTCACAAAACTTTATTTTTTCAAAGGGAAAATCTAGCCAATGGTTTTCAAAATACCGTCAGTTGAGAGTCACAGGGTAATTAGGTGACACTTAAAAGACTCATTTTCATCGAATCTCAGAAATTTACTTTACAATTTCAAAGTCTCAGCGAGAAAATGGTGGGGAATATGAATGAAGTATTTTCTAAAACGAAAAATATTAGTCCAGATCGCAAAATTAAGTGAAGAATTGATTTTCAAGTTTAAATGATAATTTTACATGGATACTCAAAATATGATCAAAAATCGATTATTCGACACTTTGGCTGAGGGTAGATTCAGATTCTGCGGGCAAAATTACATGAAAAAACATATATTTGGACAATTTTCGACTTTCGTAAGAGTGGTTCATATGGGTTTCCCCTAAGAATTTTTAGCGTTTGGCTTGCGCTTTTTCGAGATATTTAAATTGTAAATTTGTATCTTTTTTATCTAAAAATAGCTGTAACTTTTGAACCTTAAGTCCAAATTGACTTCTAATCTAATCTTATCTAATCAGACCCTAGTGCAGCCAATCTTTCGAAGGGATCCTGGAAAGTGCCTTATGTTAGATGACGCCTAGCACTCTTCTTGTCATTTATTAACATTTGTAGTGCGCCATTACATTAGAATGCATTGAAACATCACAAGCGTTAAAGCGGCCAGGCCTACTGCGTAAAGCCGTATCGCAGAGATGACTCGTAATTGGGTTGAGATTGAGCACAGAGTGAACCTTAAGTCCAAATTAACTTGTAAAAAAATAAAAATGCTTGTTTTAAACCCCGAGTATCACTTTTCTCGTTAAAAATATTGATTTTTGAAAGTTTCCTCAGATGCTTTCTTTAAGTTTGGTCGTAGAAGGTGTAAATTACGAGATACAATTTTGGTGTCTTTAACAAAGTTGCTTGGATTGGTAAGGCCGACAACTTTCTAGAAGACAAAAAAAATCCCAAAAATATTCCTCAAACGTTAGATTTTCAAAATCACCCCAATCGTGAACCACCGTAAATTCGCCACTTTTCGAAAAATCAATTTTCCACTTAATCCTATTTCAAACGACCAGCAGTGTGTAATATGGTTGTATGGAAAAAAAATAAAGCTGTCCAAATTTAGTGAGCACATCAACTTTTCAGTTCTTTTTGGGGTCCTAAACAGCTCCCTAAAGTTTGAGAACGATAGGTTACGTCCCCACTTTGCGCAATGCGTTTCAATTTTGTATGGGAATTAGTATGGGGAAAAGCTTTTTTTTGCATTTTGATATTTCAAGAATTCACGTTTCACGCTATATTAAAACCGAATTAATATTCGGATGCTTTGGAATGTGATCTACAACTTTGCTGAAGAGAGTATGATGCTAACTTGTTCCTATAAAAAGTTACAGCGTGTTCAAAACTTGTCTAAAACGTGTTTTTTGCTCGAAAATCACGTTTTAGACGAGTTTTGAAGACGCTGTATCTTCTTTCAGAAGCAAGTTAGCAGTATTTTCTCTTGGGGAAAGTTGTAAAGCACCTTCCAGAGCATCCGAATAAGAGTCCGGTTTTGATATTGCGTGAAACGTGGATTTTTTTAAATATATATATATATATATAAAAAAAAAGATTTTTCCCATACAAACTTATATGGAAAAATTAATCGCTTTGCGCAAAGTGAGGACTGAACCAATCATTCTCAAACTTTGGGGAGTTGTTTAGGACCCCAAAATGAACTGCAAAATTGCTGTGCTGGAAAATCGATTTTGATATTACACCTTAATGACTGGCCTGCAAAATTGCTTCTTTTGACTTAGAGACTGTTTGGACAAATTTTCATCGAAATCAAAAAATGAAAATTTAAAAATCTTGAAATAAAAATCTCCAAACTCTAGAAAACTTCTTTTATGAATTTTCCTGTGATTTGCTATTATAATAATACGTTGCTCTTTGTTCCAGAATTTAAATGACCGTTTTTATTATCCCACCTGGAAAATGTTCAGATTTGAGTCACTTTGTGAAAATTTCCACAAAAAGTCACTTTAGAAAACACTAAGTTTTGCAAAAAAAAGAACTACGTTATGTTCAGTAACTCATGTCGAATATTTTTCCACAAAATGTTCATGACTGATCGCTTGAAAGGTTTAATTGCATGCCAATTACTTTTTAAATGTCAAAAGTTTAAACACATTTAAAAATATTTATTAAAATAACGTTATTTGTTATTTGATATAAGCTTTTAAGTTCTCTATAAACTGCTGTCGCTATTCAAGCTGTAGTCCAGATTCGCGCCAGTTAACGACAGTACTGATATCTGAACTCAGTAGTAAGAGTTTTGTCTGGATCATTGTACTATTTTGTCAAGGTTGAAAGGCATCGCACTATGTTTCCAAAGAATTTGTCAATAAAACCAGATTTTTTTTAAACTCAGTCAGATGCTATATTTTTCGTATAAAAAAATTTGTTAAATACTCTACCGCTAAAAAAGATGTTGAATGACTCCAAGTGTTTTGTGTTTTCAGTGCGTTTGCATTTCTGGCGAAAGAAAGCGAGAGAGCAGACCTTTAGTTGGCCACCACACGGGTGTCGACGACGAAACATCCCTGCGTCTGGCCGGACTGGTCCTGCAGGTCAATCTCGATGGTGACGGACACCAGCGGGTAGATGGCGGTGATCGGCATGGTCAGATGCCAGGTGAGGTCCTCGCCGACCGAGGTTGGGCAGCGAGCTCCGACCAGCCAGTTGCAGGCGGCGGCAATGTTCGCGGGCAGCTCGTAGGGAGCGGTGATTCCCAGGGCGGTAGCGGTGACGACCGGGCGCAGCTCGGTGGCATCGGTCACTGTAAGGTTTAGGGATTGTTAGTATTGATAACGAACGCCGAAACGTCGAAGACTTCACTTACGGGAGGTGTAGTCCATGACCATCATGGCGCTGGATCCACGGCGCAGTTCACAGGGCATCTGGGGGCAGTTCTCGATGCGGAGGGTGGCCGGTGGCGGGCGGGCTCCGGCGCACGGACGGAACGGAATGACATCCCAGTTGTCGTAGTTGACGTTGTCGGCGTTCTGCAGCATCACAGCTGGAACCAGCGCGACCAGGATCAGGAACTTGAACATTGTGAGTGAGGTTTGGAGGTAGCGGACTGACTGCGGATAGTACACTGTTTCACTTGGAAGTTGCTTGTGATCGATTTACGCTCAGGAACCTAGTTTTATACCTGGAGGACTGCGTAACACTGAGTGATAAGCTTATCACTCCCGGTGAGTTATACGACCGCAGGTGTGCCTGGGTTGCGAAAATTGACCATCTGGACCGGCGGCGTTAGATAAGTGACCTTGCGCGTATTAACAGGTGGCAGGTAGAATTTTGCGACATCTGGTCGGCGGGGTGGGTCAGTTTGAATCAGTTGTTGATAAGAGACCACTCGATGAGTGGTAATTGTGGATGATACGGTTCTTACAGATTACTGATATGGTAAAAGGTAAGATTCGATGACGTTAAATGAGGTCAGGGTAACATTAGATTGTAATGATTTATATTTTTTAAACATTGTAATTTTATTGCTCAATCTGAAACTAACCTTCAATATGAATGTTTTGCCCACGATTTCGGTTCCGCCCGCGAAACTCCCCCAACGCGGCAGCAAATGTTTTGAGCGGTGCCCACTGCTTGGTTTGGGGTCAACTAGCAGTCAGCAGTAGCAATTCCAAAAATCGAGAGTTCCAGTCGCACACAGTCAGCACAATAAACTTGGTATAGTATAAATTATAGGTGACCCCAACGCATACCCTTGATTTCGTCCAATTACTCCGGCGCGGTTGCGACGGCGGTGATCGACTTCAATTGAAACATCATCATCCCACTTCGAGGTTCCCTGCTGGATGCTGTCCCTGCGAGAATTCAGAAGCGGACGCCAACAAGCTGCGGCTGTATTCATTTGACACGATTGCTGTGCACTTCTTGGATTTGGTTGGCTGAAACTGGTACAGGAGACGGACTTTTGTGAATAGGTTTCTTGAAAATAGGGTTGTCAGAATATAGTTTTGACTTATTTTTCGTAATTGATGACTAATTTGGATCAGTTTGATCTGTTTTGTAACCAAATCGTCGCTGTCATGATAATTTGTCACACGTGCATTTTGAGCCAAATTTAGTGCAGCTCCAAAATTCGATTTCAACACTGAGGTATTTAATAACACGCAAAGATTCTACGTGAATTTTTGTCACTTTTTATGTGAAAGAAGTTGCAATCTTGTCGTGCTATCTTGACACAACCTAAAAACGTATTAGGTGCGACAACTGGCCAAAGCAATTTCAGGTCAGAACACATTTGACTCACGTACATGCTCAACTACCATAAACATTTGTAATTATAACTCGGGACTCCAGCAACCAAATTCAACCGAAATTCAGACAATGACCACAGAATGGTCAACCAAACAAAACTTGTTTGTTATTGTTTACATTGCGTGGTCTTGTTTATTCAAGGTTAAACATCAAAACGCGTTTTTTCTCAGAACGTCAAAAAGCAAGTGCGACAAATTAGCACAACAGCGTCGTAATGATAAAGCTCAGCAGCAACATAAAAAACTTGTTCAAGGTTTTTGATAATTTTTTTAAACTTTATAATGAAATTAAAATAACTTGCAACAAACATGACTGGTAGCCCTATCGCAACCCCGACTGAACTCCGCCAGTCTTTATGGGACGCTTACCGGACCAAAAAATGCGCCCCATTCCATATATTTCCCATTCGGCACAAATTGAATCATCAAAACATGACCATCCCACCCCCTTCATCACCCCCAACGCCAAAATTGGAGATGCCGGCAACTGGCTAGGAAGCTGAAGGAGGTTAAAGGCACAAAGCATTTTTTTTTATTTCTACCTTTCAAAGCTGAAAAAGCTCGCCCATTTTACGACTGTGAAACGTTTTGATTTGCATTGATTTGTACCCGTCAAAACTGGACACGTATCATTCCGAGAGAACTAGCCAGCCAGCCAGCAGCCAACCCCTCGTCATCGCACCGAGGGGTCCCTCAACGGCCCCCGGAACAGAAGAATGCGTTGAAATTGCGCGCACGCGGTTTTCGGGGAGGACTTTTTGAGCGACGTCTTTAATTTACTAGTTTTGTGAGCCGGGAATGGAATTTTATATCTTTTTCCCTCCTTTTTCAGGTGGACGCGTAAACGAATTGCTTTTGCGTAGGAATAGAACAAATTAATCCGTCTCGAAATGATATTTCCCCTCCAAACTCGCAACGAGCCATCAACGCAGATCGTCGCCGTCGTTCTAGCTTGCCACAAGTGCGGGTTAGACCAAGTTGAGTTAAAATCGTATATTATACAGGTTACAAGATGGCACTACGCCAACGAGATGAGTCGCGGCAGATCTTGCTGTTGAGTCTCGTCCGACATTAGAGGTTGAGAAGCCAAACGGAGATAATTATACGGCACCGGGTTGGGGTTGATTCCGAGATGTATGACCAACCAAACAACCACCACATACTTTGCTCTGTCCAATGTGCCTCGTAAACATTCATTTCGACACGTACTTAAAATGGATTAAGTCATTATCGAAATTTTGGATACCGCTAATGACACGGTTTAGCTGAAATGTGTGCATGTGTGTGTGTGTGTGGGGGGCTCAATCCAAACCAAACAAACAACTCCTAAAGCTGTCATAGCTGGGGCTAGATTTGAGTGCTTGGCCGGATTTTGGCGTAGGAAATTGACGGTGTGTGTCGATTTAAATTGAACTCCATGTCAAGGCGACGAATGGCGTGTCAACCCGGGGCCTTTCTGCACGATGGCAATTATTCCGAGCGAATGTTTGCTTAAGCTCACCGAAAATCCGTCTCGTGGCGGTGACAATCGACGGCCCAATTGGACCGGATGCGATGGTGATGAGAACCTAATTGGCAGGTGTCGCCACACTTCTAGAGATTGTTGGATTCAAGGCGATCTCAATCAACGCGTGTGATGATTGGATTTTAGCTTTTATTTTTTTTTTCAATATATAGTATGTAAAAAAGTGTGTGGGGTGCTTGGGCACTATGCACATTTTTATGAAACAAGTAACAATTTAAAGTTTGACAGAAACCAAGTACTACGTTTTGTTCGGAATCTCATACTGAAAAATGTTCTACAAAATGCTTATAAGACGATGATTCCTATGAAAAGTTCTACAACAAATATTTTTTTCAAAAATAAAAAAAGGTGCAAAAAAAATTGAACACCTTTCGAAAAATTTACATAAATACTGTTATTTGTTGAAATCATTATAAATCCAGTGTCACAATTCTTAATAGGCATCCTTGACTGAATAAAAAATAATTTGATTGGAACATAAAGTTTACAAACTACTTAGTATAAAAGTTAATATAACTATGAAAATGCTACATAAAACTTATTTAAACTTAATTTTGCAAACTTCTATTTTAACTAAATGTCAATAAACTACCATAGAATTGCTTAGTACTCATTTTAGAGTGGATATAACACCGTTTTGGAGGTCTTTGTATCGATATAATTGATTTTACGTTGGCATTTCGAACCAACCCGGAATTACGTCGTAGGAAAATTCGCCGGCATCCAAACCGGTTAACATTTTACAGATTAGTATGTGTCATTTGTGCCATCGGAAAAGGCATATTATTTCCGATCTTTTGATACCCAAACATTCAGATTTTCTTAAAAAACTCACTTTTTAAATACCTGAGCAAAAAGTTTCTTGATCCACTAGGAAAAAAAAATTACAGAAATTCTGAATTACAAATACATTTTTTGATCTTTTTGGCAGGTTGTTCAAATGAAACCATAACAACATTTTTACCTAACTTTTTTACAAAACTCAAAGTGTCAAACAATAGCTGGCCTTTTTGAATGTTGCTCCAGATTTTATGGATATAGTTTTCTAACTTATATTTTTCCTAGAATATTGATAATCCTAATTCAGTGATTTGATGGGGGCTAACTAGTTTTAATTGTTAGGAAGTTTATCAGACTTTTTTCCCCTTTGAAGCATTCTAGAGACCACATCCGTGTTTAATAGGGTGACAATATAAAAAAAATCGATCTCAAGGTTCCTGATTCGTTTCTCGAGGCAAAAATAAGAAACTGTGATAGTTTTGAGCCATATCGATTAAGGTTGAAAGGTCGCTGTAGAACAGTGTTTCTCAACCGGTGAGGAATTCCCCCTGAGGGGGAATTTAGTCATTTTTGGGGGCGATGCATTACAAATTCAATGCCTTTTTATAAAAAAATCAAATCTTTATCTGTACATATTAAAATCTATAAGATATTTTATTTCCGAAGACGACAAAAACTGAATTTCAAAAATATTCCGTGAAATTTTACTAATGAATCTATAAAATTAGAAAGTTTTATAAACATATTTTTATGGAGATTTTTTTTGCAGTCTTGTTTATAAGATAATATTTTATTATTTTGTAAGTCTTGTTTTCTCCCAAACAAAAGCAGCTTATGTATCTCTCAAGATTTTTAATTTTTTTTCTTGTCACCCTAGTGTTCAATCGCCCTAAATCTGTAACATTTTTCTGGTCAGTTGTTTACTACACAGTAAAAAAATCGTGGTAATATTACATCTGGGAAGGCGTGCATCTTTTTTTGTCAGAAAAAAATGAGAATTTTACCACTTTCTTGGTGTAATGTCTCTTCCGAATATGTCAAAATTGAGACCAAAAAGTGCCGCTATGGAGGCCTACAGAGCAAAAACTAACGTTGTAAAATGTTTGTTATAGAAAAACCGAAAAACTATGAGAAAAACCGCGATTGGCCAAAAAGTTAATACCATAGACTTATAGTCCATGAAATCCCCTAACTTTTGACTTTCAGGAGTATGGGAAGGCTGTTGCAAAAAGATATTAAGGTTTTGAAAAAATCCATTTTTAACAGTAATTTGCAAAAGCTATGAGAAAAAGTCAAACCAATCCTGGACGTCTATGGCACATTTTGAAGTGCTTTAAAAGACCTTTCGAACTAAGAGAGTCGGAATTGATGAAGTTTTACGGAAATGCGAGCAATTTTAAGATTTTTAAAGTTTTTTTGACCTCAAACTTCAAAGCCCGTTTTACCCAACTTCCCTTTGTCGTAGAGGGCTCATATTTGGCATGAGTTCATCTCATGTATAGAAAAACAAACGCTGAAAGTTTCATCCAAATAGGAGCACCTCGATACGACCTCTAGAACAAACCGAGCAGAATCTACAAATACTGCCTCTTAATAGTTTACAGGACCATATTGGCCAGCATTTTGGATAACATATTTTAAAATTGCATATTTATTCCCAGATTACTTTGGAGCAGTCCATGAATCAGTTTTAATCAACGATTAAAATTGACACTAGATTAATATTTTGTAATGTGTATTTTTAAAGATTTAGAATATAACACATTATATTAGGGAAGTGATTACCAGATAGTACTAGAAAATTCTAAATGTTATGATCAGAAATACTATGTAGTCACTTAAATTGATAAAGCTCCTAACAACTCAATGGGCCACAATAAACTTGATGCTATCAAGCTACCTTCTGTAATCTGCAATTCATCCGACCATATCCACCTGTATGCCACTCCGCAGTCACACCTGAAGTGACTCTGCAGCTACGTACGGTACAAGCATTTTCGGTGGGGCCGTGCGACTCACGCGATAGATAAGCCCAATTTACTGCACGATGAATACGTAGTCGTTCGCAAACGGCGGTTATGAAGTTTCGGGTTGCGCTCTGCTACTATGGCCAGATAAGCTGAAAGGGCGTGCTGCTGCTGAATGACCATCGCCGTATCGAAACCCCCGGATGGCACAGATTACGGAAAGGTTAAGGTCTTGTTCCGCTCACTTTGTTGGTAGATTTTGTTTGCACCCCCTAATTGAGCTCTACGAGCTTCAGTAGTGAGTGGAACTTTCGTGGTTGAAGGCGGATGGGCTCGTGCGTGGAAGTGACTAAATTAGGCTTTATCAACTTGGGGAAGTCCGCACACACGATTGTGCGCTACAATCGAAGAATCGGTTACGTCTTTGGAACACCTGGCCTGTCTGAGAATGACGAATTTTGGATGATCTTGATTGTCGGTAAACTGCAGCTGAAAGTGAATTTGTCGTTTTGGAAGACAACCTTCAATTGAGAGATGTGCTCTGGACACAAAAAATCCAAAATTATACCTTGCCAACAAAGTTAGCTGTTGTGTCCAGGTCTTCAAGCGATTTGAATATCTCCACTGTGTGATTTGGACCTCGGTAATTGAGATCCTCCGCCGACTTAGCCGAAGTCCAAAGTGCGTCTCCGTCGGTTGCCCACTTTAGTCGGTGACTGCCTTTACGAGAGTGGCTCGCCTGTTTTATTTCTTAAATCGATTTTAACTAGCCCCAACGGCCATTTGTCCGTCGCGCCGTACAGACCAGCTCTGCGGAGAAGTCATCTTCGGAGAGGCCAGCCAGGCCAATTGCCGGGGTGATTTTTTGGCCTCAGCCTGTTTCACCGGGCCAGTGTGTCGGGCCACGGCGCAATCAGAGATGATCGTTTAGAAGTGATTAGCTAAGACAAACCGACCACGGGTACGATACGGTAGACGGTGAGGGAAGAGGATAATGATTGCGACTTGGAGGGCAGGGTTGAAGTCAATTTCTATCAGATGTCACTATTGTGATTAAACCCCCGGAGGTATGCAATGATAAACCAATAGAAGCAATTAAAAATCGCCAACAGATGGCGTTGTTTTCGCGAATCTCCTGAAAGTATGCAATGCCCAAGAATTAAACCCTGCGTCTACCCTTGCCCTGGCGTTAGTAAGGTCTCACCTACAACAATTCTCCGATTGCTACGCTGAAGCTCAATCGTCATGAGAGAGTAAGCAAATGAACAGATGAAAAAACGCACACAATTTTGACGAACCACCTCGGAATGAGCAAACGAGAGTGGATAATACACGGGACGAATAATGATACACATCTGTAATAATAGTTCAAATCAATCATCCTATGATTTGTTTCTTTCTTCGTTCATCTAACACGCACCGACGCGGGATTCGATCTTGGCTCGAAAGATTTGGAAGTCACGTTCTTGGCGGACAATTTGATTGCTCCGGGTCTCGGATCAAGTTGCGAGTTTGGGGCAGAATTAAGGGAAATTATACGTTAGTGTCAATTCCAAACTGGACTTTTTAGAACTTTGATATAACTTTCACAAAAAAACAATACAAATTTCAAATTTTCAAATGGGTAACTCCGCCAACTCACACAGCAGTTGCCCCGACCCCTCTTCGATTTGCGTGAAACTTTGTCCTATGGGGTAACTTTTGTCCCTGATCACGAATCCGAGATCCGTTTTTTGATATCTCGTGACGGAGGGGCGGTACGACCCCTTCCATTTTTGAACATGTGAAAAAAGAGGTGTTTTTCAATAATTTGCAGCCTGAAACGGTGATGAGATAGAAATTTGGTGTCAAAGGGACTTTTGTGTAAAATTAGACGCCCGATTTGATGGCGTACTCAGAATTCCGAATAAACGTATTTTTCATCGAAAAAAACACTAAAAAAGTTTTAAAAATTCTCCCATTTTCCGTTACTCGACTGTAAAAAATTTTGGAACATGTCATTTTATGGGAAATTTAATGTACTTTTCGAATCTACATTGTCCCAGAAGGGTCATTTTTTCATTTAGAACAAAATTTTTCATTTTAAAATTTTGTGTTTTTTATAACTTTGCAGGGTTATTTTTTAGAGTGTAACAATGTTCTACAAAATTGTAGAGCAAACAACTACAAAAATTTTGATATATAGACATAAGGGGTTTGCTTATAAACATCACGAGTTATCGCGATTTTACGAAAAAAAGTTTTGAAAAAGTTGGTCGTCATCGATCATGGCCATTCATGGTCACCCGCGACAGATACGGACGACGAAACAAAGTCATGATTTTGTTTTAGAAACCAAAGCTGATATTGATTCAGCCTTGGAATCTTTAACTAATGCAATTTTGGATGCTAGGAATATTGCTATTCCAAAAGTCCAAGTCAAATTTGATTCTCCCATTATTGATGACGATCTTCAGCTTCTGATTCGTCTGAAAAATGTTCGCCGAAGACAGTATCAACGTTCTCGTGATCCTGCACTGAAGCGAATTCAAAAAGATTTGCAAAAGGTTATTGACCACAGATTCACTCTCCTGCGAAATGAAAAGTTCGCAAGAGATGTCGAACAAATTAAACCTTATTCCAAACCTTTTTGGAAACTTTCAAAGGTTCTTAAGAAACCTCAAAAACCCATCCCTTCTTTAAAAGATGGTGATAATATTCTATTAACTATTGGGGAAAAAGCTCAAAAACTTGCTCAGCAGTTTGAGAGTGCTCATAATTTCAACTTGAATGTTTTGAGTCCTATTGAAAATCAAATTTCAATAGAATTTCAGAATATTGCTGAACAAGAATTTTCATCAGATGAAGTTTTTAATACGGATCTGAATGAAATAAAATCTATTATCAAAAAATTTAAAAATATGAAAGCCCCTGGTGAGGATGGCATTTTTTACATTTTAATTAAAAAATTACCAGAAGCAACTTTAAGTTGCTTGGTCAAAATTTTCAACAAATGTTTTGATTTGGCATATTTTCCCAGTAGTTGGAAAAATGCCAAAGTAATTCCGATTTTGAAACCGGATAAAAATCCTGCTGAAGCCTCAAGCTATCGGCCCATTAGTTTGCTTTCATCTATTAGTAAATTATTCGAAAGAATAATTCTTAATAGAATGATGACGCACATTAATGAAAATTCAATTTTCGCTGATGAGCAGTTTGGATTTCGCCTTGGGCATTCAACTACTCATCAGTTGTTGAGAGTTTCAAATTTAATTCGAAGCAACAAATCTGAGGGCTATTCTACTGGCGCTGCTCTTCTAGACATAGAAAAAGCATTTGACAGTGTTTGGCATAAAGGTTTGATTGCGAAATTGAAAAGGTTTAATTTTCCGATTTATATCGTGAAAATTATTCAAAATTATTTGACGGATCGTACTCTGCAGGTATGTTATCAGAATAGCAAATCTGATCAACTACCTGTACGTGCTGGCGTCCCTCAAGGAAGCATTTTGGGTCCAATTTTATACAATATTTTTACTTCTGACTTGCCTGATTTGCCCCCAGGATGTCAGAAATCACTTTTTGCTGATGACACAAGCATCTCCGCCAAAGGTAGAAGCCTTCGTGTCATCACAAGAAGATTACAAAAAAGCTTGGATATTTTCAATTCTTATTTGAAAGAATGGAAAATTACTCCAAATGCTGCAAAAACTCAACTTATTATTTTCCCTCACAAACCAAGGGCTGATTTTCTTAAACCAAAAAGTCATCACATTATAAAGATGAATGAGGTAAATTTAAAGTGGGAGGATCAAGTGAAATATCTTGGACTTGGTTTTGACAAAAACCTTACTTACAAGGATCACATTGAAAGTATCCAGGTTAAATGTAACAAATATATTAAATGTTTGTATCCACTTATAAACAGGAATTCTAGACTTTGTCTCAAGAATAAACTGTTAATTTATAAACAAATTTTCAGACCTGCCATGCTTTATGCTGTGCCGATCTGGACAAGCTGTTGCTTAACCAGGAAGAAAAAACTTCAGAGGATTCAGAACAAAATTCTGAAAATGATTCTGAAACTTCCTCCCTGGTTCAGCACCAGTGAACTTCATCAATTAGCCGAAGTTGACACTTTGGATGTTATGTCCAATAAGATAATTGATGCATTTCGACAAAAATCATTGCAGTCTTCAGCTGCATTGATCCGCTCTTTATATAGTTTATAAGTTAGTTTTAAGGTATCCCTTTTTCCTTTTGTACATTTAGGACCTCCTACATTTGAAATCACTGAATAGCGAAAGCTACAATATTTCATGAATAAATGAAAGTTGCTAATATTTAAAATTGAGGTGAAAAGTCATCGTTTGTGATTGGACACTCAATAATATTTTAACTGAATGAATGTACATGGAAAAGAAATTTGAATAAATATAAATTAAAAAAAAAAAAAAACGACGAAACAAAGAGAAACGCAAAAAGTAACTTTTTCAAAACTTTTTTTCGTAAAATCGCGATAACTCGTGATGTTTATAAGCAAACCCCTTATGTCTATATATCAAAATTTTTGTAATGGAGCATTTCCATTCGAGCAGTTTTTGCTTTTTTCTACAATGTATTCCTTATGGGAGAACTGTCATTTCTACCACTCGAATCCGGTGCTCCATTGTCTAACATTGTTACACTATAACATTGATACACTCTAAAAAATAACCCTGCAAAGTTAGAAAAAACACGAAATTTTAAAATGAAAAATTTTGTTCTGAATGAAAAAATGACCCTTCTGGGACAATGTAGATTCGAAAAGTATGTCCCGGGGTCAAAAACCGTCGACCTCTTGCTTGTTACGGCGGTAGACCCACAGATCTTAACTCCAGGGAGTCCTTGGATGACCCAAGATAGCCCAAAAAAAAGTCTACCATACTCACTGAAGCTATGCGGGTATGTCCCAAGGTCAAAATCCGTCGACCTCTGGCTTGTTACGGCGGTAGACCCTCAGATATTGACTCCAGGGAGTCCTTGGATGACCCAGGACACCCTAAAAGATCATCAAAGTAGTCTACCATACTCACTGAAGCTATGCGGGTATGTCCTGAGGTCAAAATCAAAAGTCAAAAGTTGTTACAACAATGCACTGTAGCCTACCGCACTTACTGAAGCTGTCTGGGTAGGATCCGTTGTCAAAATTTTGAAGCTTCGACTTGTTTCTTCGGTTAGCCTGTTGCACAAAACTTCCGGAAGTTTCGGATGGACTAGAACATCCCAGGTGTTCCAAAACCATGCTAAAATGTTTAAATAACATCACTAAACAAAATACAATTGATACATTTTGGAAATTTTCCAACAAATTACGAAATCACAAAGATTCTTAAATTAAGTCATATTCTCAATTAAAGTCATGGACATTCTTTTTTTAAACGATTCTCGATTTAAACACCCCCATTTCGTTGTGTAAATCAAGAATATGGTGTACGCCATCAAATCGGGCGTCTAATTTTACATAAAAGTCCCTTTGACACCAAATTTCTATCTCATCACCGTTTCAGGCTGCAAATTATTGAAAAACACCTCTTTTTTCGCATGTTCAAAAATGGAAGGGGTCGTACCGCCCCTCCGTCACGAGATATCAAAAACGGACCTCGGATTCGTGATCAGGGACAAAAGTTACCCCTTAGGACAAAGTTTCACGCAAATCGAAGAGGGGTCGGGGCAACTTTTCCCGATTTCGTGTGAGTTTGTAGAGAATTACCCAAATCACTAAACCGATGAGAATCGACGAATCGTCTTCAGAAAGCAAACACCAAACAAATTAAATGATTCCCCGAGGGGTAGATTGCACATTGATTTCGCAATTCCAGCACATCCAGCAAGAGAGATGATGAACCCGATCTAGATTTGGATTATGTGGATTGTGGATAGGCAGCATCAAGCCAACCAACTGATCGGTTGAAGACCGTCAGATAGCGACAAATTGCCGGTTATACCGGACGAATTGGGCTGATTATGTCTCATTGTTGATTGTTTGAAATGAGTGGTTATTCCCAGTAAAGTTGATGGGGTCTAATGATTTCTGATGAATATATTCTTGATTTTTTTTTTTTTGCTAAAATTTGTGATTCTCTAACGAAAAACTCAAAATCCCATTTACAACATTGTCCACGAGCACCCAAAGACCACCCAAAACAATCCCACCGATTCATTTCGCGTAAAAATCTCCCACAGCAGAGCGTCTTCGTTCCGCCCCGATGCAGTGATGACACTTAACCTAAAATTAACTTTCATCAGTGCGAGGTTGTTTCACGAAACCAAGCAAGCGAGAGGCACCCCCCTTTCCCGTCACATTTTTCACACTTTACGCACTCTTGACGAAATCAGGTTGCGAATCGGCAATCGCCCCCCGCGAAAGAGTTATGAATGGCTGCCATTTATTTGTGGCCTGCTGATTGTGGCCACTACTGCGCGGATGGATGGGGATGGTTTGGTGGTGGGAAGGGATGACCAACCCGCCAAAACTCTCACTTTCCGACGCTCCCAAGTGGTTGCCGCCGGCACTATGCGTTGAGTGCGGGGGAGAGCACTGTTATAAAAACTTATAAATAAACATTTAATTTTAAAATGTTTTTCTCTTGTTCGGACTCGATACCGACAAATTTTACTTTTGACCCTCAAATACGCAAAATTGTTTTTAAAAAAATGGTGTTGATAAAAAATGCATTTTGTTAGGCTTTTAGTTATGATCTAGTAGGGGGTGAAAAGAGAGAACGCGTAACGTGATTTTCGAATGATCCCACTTTATTTACATCGAAAAAGTATGAGGTGGTTCAAACACAAGCTTAAATTTTATTCTTGCACTCTAATAATTTGGTTTGAAACCTGTTGTGCATATTATTTTTTCATGTTTTTGATTCAATATGTAGTGTGTCTCCCGAGGTTTCGCCAATTTCTCCACATTTCACCAATTGTGGTCGGATAAAAAAGGTCTCTTCCGGGAGGTTTCTTTTCGGGAGACAAAGAACTGCGTCAGAAGTGGGTGGAGTTTTGCGAAGACGGTTTTAACCAAAATTTGAGCGAGAGCCTTTCGGATGTTCCGTGCACATTGCAAAACGAAACTATTGGCACTACGCCCCCCGGGGCATGGCCTTCCTCTAACGTGGGATTTCTGCTCCAGCGCCTCTGACGAGACAGGAGAAACCGGGACCGACCTTTTACTTCACCATCCGATAGAAGCTCAGTGGATAAGGCGGGAATCGAACCCGCGTCTCATAGCATCATCGGGATCGGCAGCCGAAGCCGCTACCCCTGCGCCACGAGACCCACACACCCATGCACATTGCAAGAAAAAATAAAACGACTGGAATAAACGTTTAATACAAAAAAAAAACAGAGACGTGCTCACCATTCGGGCGGAATTAATTGATGAAGACGACCTCCAGATGGGCAAGGGAATTAGCCAGCAGGAATCACATCTATTACAAAATTCACATCCCTTACAAAAAATCAGGAAACCAAAATTGCTTTTCTCAAAAATTTCTCTAATGATCGATTACAATACTTGCTGCTTCTGGCGAACAGTAAAATGGTTCCGCTTTGACAGCTCAAAAACGGTTCCGCTTTTGAGCCCCTCTATTCACCCCCCCAGATTATTAAATGCTTTAATGAGGTCGCAACGCAACAACTCGAATTTGATGTTTAAAGTGAGATTTTTTTTAATTTGTTCATGGTTGGATTATTTGAAGTCTTATACAAACCTTCGGATAGTTAAACTTCGGATAATCGAAACTTCGAGTTATCAAATAATATATCAAATAAGAAGATAGTTTCAAATTAAAATAAAAAATCTTGAAGGTATTTTTAGTGTTCTTTACATAATTATCTCAACATTCAATGGTTTTCATATTTGTACAATTAGTAAAAACTATGCAAATATCATATGATTTTATTTATTGTATGATCTCCATACCCGGAGGCAACTTAGTTTTGGAATCGAATGTGAGCGCTAGGTGAACAATTCGATCATCTTTTACTCCGTAATCTATACACCCACGTGCATAAGTTGTATCATATAATTAGATTTATTTCGATTATATTGTCTTATCCAAATACAAACAAAAACTTTTTAACTGTATAACTAAATGCAATACTTAAAAGAACAATTCTCTGACACTTCGGACAACGGTTACATTTATTTTTGGTTTGAATGAAACTTTGTGTGTTCCTTTTGTATGACCAAAATAGGTTTGGCATTATTAGTTTGTCCATTCAAATCTCCATACCATTTTGGCAACTGATCCCACAAAAAGACTACTTAACTATTCAAAAATCTATATCTTCGAATTTTATGATTAATTTGGTGTCTTAGACAAATTTGTAGATATTGATAAAGACATCTCAGAATCACTCATCCAAAAATTTAAACACGAAAAATATTCATTTTTGGAAACCGCGGACCCATTTTGGATGCCCATATTAAATGGCACTTTTTCTCATTTAAATCTTTTGGTTCAAACGTTTTTCATAAACACTTATTTACTGGGATTTTTATACAGCAAAAGATTGAAACAATGGAATTGTAGTTATTATATGTAAAGTATGTTTTAAAACCGCTATTTAAAACATTTTAGAGTTCATTCCAATTTTACCATCGTTTTAAAATTGAAAAAACATGATTCAACATTGGAGTTTGCTTAGTGAAACGATATTGAAGAAAAATTTAAGAAATAAAAAAATTAACACTTTCTTACTACAATAACAAGTTTTCTCTAATGGCATTTAAATTTTATTGTTTGAAACATTAAAAGAGCCTTTTGAAGTGCCGTTTGAACATATTTTATGATAGGCATAGCAATTCATTTAATTTATTAAAGGACCTTTTTTTCTCAAAAATTGTTCAACATTAAAATTTTTAGAAGAATCTTATTTTTGGAAATGTTTGAATGGAAATTGCGTAGCTCACCGAGTTCGGAAAGGTTAATTTTACTTTCAAAATTAAATATTTTTTTTTTGAGATTTTGTTTCTTTGGAAAACATTTAGCTCAGTCAAGGCGAATAGTTTGGCGTAAGGGGTTTGTTGATAATTTCACCAAGATTTTACAAAACCTGGAAAATTAAAACAATTAACCCCCTACAACTCAACCCCGCCTCTAGGCGCCAACAATCAATTTTTAACCGATTTTTCATTTTTAAAAGCAAATAAAATTTCAGAAAATTTTAGGATTGGGTAATTTCTGAAAAAGTTGGTCGTCATCGATCATGGCCGTTCATGGTCACCCACGACAGACACGGACGACAAAACAAAGAGAAACGCAAAAAGTAACTTTTTCAAAACTTTTTTTCGTAAAATCGCGATAACTCGTGATGTTTATAAGCAAACCCCATATGTCTACATAACACAAATTTTTGTAATTGTCTGCTCTACAACTTTGTAGAACATTGTTACACTCTTAAAAATAACCCTGCAAAGTTAGAAAAACACGAAATTTTAAAATGAAAAAAATTGTTCTAAATGAAAAATGACCCATCTGGATCAATGTAGATTCGAAAAGTACATTAAATTTCCTATAAAATGACATGTTCCAAATTTTTTTTATAGTCGAGTAACGAAAAATGGGAGAATTTTTTAAACATTTTTAGTGTTCTTTTCGATGAAAAAAACGTATTTTTCGGAATTCTAAGTACGCCATGAAATCGGGCGTCTAATTTTACATAAAAGTCCCTTTAACACCAAATTTCTATCTCATCACCGTTTCAGACTGCAAATTATTGAAAAACACCTCTTTTTTCGCATGTTCAAAAATGGAAGGGGTCGTACCACCCCTCCGTCACGAGATATCAAAAAATGGACCTCGGATTCGTGATCAGGGACAAAAGTTACCCCTTAGGACAAAGTTTCACGCAAATCGAATTGGGGTCGGGGCAACTTTTCCCGATTTTGTGTGAGTTGGTAGAAAATTACCCGATTGGGAGTTTGACTTTTGTTATGTAACTTAGCCAATGTTCTTCAAAATATGTTTTTTTCTTGACTCACTAACATTTTCTTTATTTTATGTTAAAATAAGCATGCAGTATTTTTTTTGTTAAACCACACAGAAATAGTGGTATTAATATTCATAAGGGCATATTGATAGATTTTTTCAGAAAAAAATTTAATATTACACAAGAACTGGTTAATTATCATCAGTTTCTGGTTAATTTTCATAAGGATCACATTTTTACACAATTTTTAAAGTAAAATTTTTCAAAAAGGAGTGGTATTTAACCAACCAAATTTTCAACATTCCATTTTTTTTTTGTGGTGCAGACTTTGCCTAAATGTATTTTAATATATTTGAAATGATAATGGTAATTCTATAGTTGAAAATTTAAAAAAAAAAAACAAAAATTGAAAAAGTGGCTGTCAATAAAAAAAACTTTAAATGAAACAAGAAATAATAAAACAAAATTTGATCAAAATGACTTCCCATGGATATTGGGAAAAATTAGCAGTGGAGGGTGAATTTGCTTTGGAGAGATACAGCCATCAATACCTCCCGAGTCTAGTGGTGAGATTGGGCCATTCAAAATACTGAAATTTTGTATGACCCAATCTAACCCCTTAAACCCAATATCACCCCGGATAACGGTAGCCAAAAGGTCTCTCTTTCAGAAATGTGTTTTCTTTTTATTCTCGACAACTTGGTATAAGACTGAAAAACTCCCAAAAAATCATTCAAAAACGTTGCATACAAAACCCGTTTTTTTTACCATAATAAGATAAAAATTGGTATTGGTCTCTACTTAAACTGCGTCGACGAAACTTTGTGTAAAAAAAGAAAAAAATCTGCAGGATACATTTTCCATCTGACTTCTAGGTGGATTGATCACCAAACTTGATACGTAAAAATGTGTGCCTTGGAACAACAAAAAACTTTCCTGAAAACACTAAATCCTTAAGAGCGAGTTTTTCACCGATGTGAAACAGGTCGTATCGAGTTGCTCCGATTTGGATGAAACTTTCAGCGTTTGTTTGTCTATACATGAGATGAACTCATGCCAAATATGAGCCCTCTACGACAAAGGGAAGTGGGATAAAACGGGCATTGAAGTTTGAGGTCCAAAACACATGAAAAATCTTAAAATTGCTCGCATTTCCGTAAAACTTCATCAATTCCAACTCTCTTAGGTGCATTCGAAAGGTCTTTTGAAGCCCTTCAAAATGTGCTATAGACATCTAGGATTGGTTTGACTTTTTTTCATAGCTTTTGCAAATTACTGTTAAAAATTGATTTTTTAAAAACCTTAATAACTTTTGGCAACAGCCTCAAACACCCATACTCCCATAGGTCAAAAGTTAGGGAATTTCATGGACTATAAGCCTACGGTATTAACTTTTTGGCCAATTGCAGTTTTTCTCATAGTTTTTCGATTTTTCTAGAACAAACATTTTACAACGTTAGTTTTTGCCCTGTAGGCCAAGAAGACGGCACTTTTTGGTCTCAATTTTGTCATATTCGGAATCCTCGGTCAATTTCACGTAAGTTAGAAGTATTGGAGTTGTAATTTTGATTTAAAAAATAATTAAATAAAAAATTTTTGAAAAAAGAAATAAATCTTATTTACCCTATGATCAATACGTCAAATGCTGTTTCAAGTAGGCGAAAACTTGTTTACCCCTAATCCTACAAAATTCTAAATAATATTTTAATTAATTCTAAATGGCATTTTTTCCAATCAAATTCAAAATTCCAACACCTCAATCTAATGTAAAATTTTCTGAGGATTCCGAATATGTCAAAATTGAGACCAAAAAGTGCCGCTATGGAGGCCTACAGAGCAAAAACTAACGTTGTAAAATGTTTGTTCTAGAAAAATCGTAAAACTATGAGAAAAATTGCGATTGGCCAAAAAGTTAATACCGTAGGCTTATAGTCCATGAAATTCCCTAACTTTTGACCTATGGGAGTATGGGTGTTGGAGGCTGTTGCCAAAAGTTATTAAGGTTTAAAAAAAATCAATTTTTAACAGTAATTTGCAAAAGCTATGAGAAAAAGTCAAACCAATTCTGGATGTCTATAGCACATTTTGAAGGGCTTCAAAAGACCTTTCGAATGCATCTAAGAGAGTTGGAATTGATGAAGTTTTACGGAAATGCGAGCAATTTTAAGATTTTTCATGTGTTTTGGACCTCAAACTTCAATGCCCGTTTTACCCCACTTCCCTTTGTCGTAGAGGGCTCATATTTGGCATGAGTTCATCTCATGCATAGACAAACAAACGCTGAAAGTTTCATCCAAATCGGAGCAACTCGATACGACCTCTAGAACAAACCGAGCAGAATCTACAAATACTGCCTCTTAAAATGTGTCCTAGCAAAGTTTTATATTTTTGATTGTAGAATTGTAGAAATAGATTGTGTGCATACAAACTATACCCTTAGCTCATATTTGGTCCAGAAGCCTAGACATCTCTCAAGGAACAATATTCAGAATGAGCAATTTCTCGATTTAAGTTGATTTTTTTACTGTCCACAGCTGACCCACCCGCACCAACTGTAGTAAAAGTTATGCGATTCAAGAGCGCTTGTGTGCACTCTTTTTGCAGAACATCTTGGCAACTATACAGTGAAAAAATAATCCCAGGCCAGGGCCGGCTGACTGATTTCCTTTATTATTTTTGCTTCGGATTTGGAGCTGCTGACTGGCTGAGTGAGGAAAGTCCCAAGCTTCGGCAGTTATAAATGAGATGTTTATCTCGTTCGGGCGCGCAAGTTTTGCCTTTCATCTTGGCGACGACGACGGAAAAAAGCACACCCAATTCCCCCAGTAGTGGTGTGGTGAATGGACGAATCGGTCCCAAAGATTTATGCCGTTCGCCAAAGATGCCATCGAGTGCCATTAGAAGCGCAACGACCTTCGACTGGTCCCGGGAACCCGAGCTTTGTGTAAACAGAGAAAGGCACTTTTTTGTACACTGGAATTGATTTATTGTGTGATTTGCGTTTTAATCAAACGGCGTCGTCGCCATAGTCGACCCTGGTTACGGCCCCAAAACTATGGCCAGACTTTCATCGGCTGGTCAGTTAGTGGCCGGCGCGGCTTTGAGGGCCCCAAAAGGGCCCTTTTTTGGTCAAATCTAAAAAGGAATAGAGAAAAAAATAAGCGGTGCTAACGAAAAACAACAAGCTAACCAAATTGGAGAAATGATTTACAAATATTGGAAAATAGTGGAGATTTATGGAATTTCGCCGGCGATGAGTAATGGATGCAGCGAAAATCAAGGGGTTTGTTTATCGGATTGTTTTCTGATTTGGGGGTTTGAGAAAGTGATAAGTGTTACATGGCCATTAGGGTGCCCAGAATATGCGACTTTTTCTCAAAACCTCGCTCCACAAGCTGATTATTGTTCCTGGAGCTATTTTAGAACTCTGGACCAAATATGAGCAAAATTGGTTGACATTTACCCATTGATACTCAAAGGTGATGTTTGTATGGGAAAAATTGAAAAAATGTATGGAAAACTTAACATACTCTTAAGAGAGCGGCCGTGGCTGACTGGTTACGGTGTTCGCTTTGTAAGCGAATGGTTCTGGGTTCGATGCCCATCTGCTCCCAACGAGAAAGTTAAGAACATAGAAAATTGAAATGATGAACGAAAAACCAAAGTCGCTCGAGGCGGGGTTCGATCCTCCGTCCTTTGGATTGGTAAGCAAAAATGCTAACCACTAGGCCATGACGACTTGGTGAACCTGAACTGGAATTAGGAATACTATTAAAGAGAGCGAGTTGTGGCGCTATAACCACGGCAATAGTGTCCAGGGCATTCGTGGAAATACAATGTCCCATCCCAGAGGGTCCCGGAGTACCAAACCTTCTTAGCATGGTGCTCCCAACGAATACAACCAAATCTCGGAGCGTATGGTGGTGTGTCCCCACGCTTCTTCCTCCCCTGTCGATTCAGAATTGTGTTGTTGTTCGAACACTCAGTGCTCAAACTCAACCCAATTACGAGTCATCTCTGCGATACGGCTTTACGCAGTAGGCCTGGCCGCTTTAACGCTTGTGTTGTTTCAATGCATTCCGATGCAATGGCGCACTACAAATGTTAATAAATGACAAGAAGAGTGCTAGGCGTCATCTAACCTAAGGCACTCTCCAGGATCCCTTCGAAAGATTGGCTGCGCTAGGGTCTGATTAGATTAGATTAGATTAGGAAAACTTAACATACTCTTACGTATTGATCTGCACGGTGCGCTTCTTCCATCAAAATATTCCAAAAAGTGAGATTCTCATTTAAAATTTAATGCTCTACAACTTTCTAGAACATACCAAAGCTGTAAAACTTGATCCGGAAAAGTTGTTAGCGATTTAGAAAAGTCATTTTTGTATGAAAAACATTTTTTTCACCATCTTTAGACTCGGGTATCAATGGGTTAATCTCAACCAATTTCGCCAAAAATTTGCACAGATGCTTAAAATAACCCAAAAAACCCTTTTCCGCTTGTGGAGCAGGGGGTCATTTTTTCTGGGCACCCTAATCGCCATCCATATTAATTAAATCGTACACTGAAAAAAACCAATTCTCGAAATCGTGAATTAAATTCACGAATGCGAGAACCACGAAGGAATATATTCACGTTCATGGTGCAAATGCACCATACTCATGAATAAATTCCTTCGTGGTTCTGACATTCGTGAACTTAATTCACGATTACGAGAATTGATTTTTTTCTGTGTACGATCAAATGATTTAAAAAAAATTAGATTTCCAAACCGGCCTAAAAGAATTTCAACAGTTGTTTTTTCATGAAATATTTTAACGAAATATAAACAAAATTTAACATTTAATTTTATGCGGCATTTTTAAAATTTCTTTTGAGTTGGGTTGCCACATAATACTCAATGTTGATAACTGAATTCTTACAATTATGGAGTAAAAATATTTTATTTCAACTTCTAATATCACATTCCATGACCAAGCCAACTAGCCTAAGGTCCACCTCAATTAACATTGAAAAATCATACAGAACCAACTTTCCTTCCATCAGTCGCTCTCATAATGCACCTTCACTCGGAACTGATGAACGATGTGAAAGTGCACAAACTTTCCTACGCGAGTCCAATCAAAATGCACTTGCACAAACTAATCCAAACGGACACAAACTGACTGGGTTGCATCGACTGCCAACTGCCGGCCAGCTGGACTGACATACATCATCTATGACCGACCAGTTCAACACTGTACAAAAAATGTTAAAAGTTATTCTATTTTTGTTTAAAATTTTGTTATTTTGAACAAATTCAGGAGAAATTAAAGATTTCAGTCGTGAACGTTTGATTTTTTTTTTCAGTGTATACGAGGGCAGCATAAGCAACATATCACAAGAAATTTTCCCATTTCCTTTTGCCATTTCCCAAGCAAATTGCACTTTTGCATATAATCAGGCTGAACTTACGATCCCAATTTTGTCAAGAGTTGGGTTGGTTGGGGCGCAAAAATAAAAAAAACAAGCTTTCCACTTGGGGCCAACATAACTCAAGAAAATCAAAACGGCACAAGAAAAAGCGAAGAAGTTGAATAAGACGTTTGAAACAATGCTATCGGAAATCTCACCCAAGCCCGTGGTGGTGGTGGTGGTGGTAATTAGATTTGGACCGCTCTTCGGAGGTTGTTGTTTGGGCGAAGGATCGCGATCAAAATGACGAGATATCGATGGTTGAAAGTAAGGAGGTAAGGTGAGCAGACAGGAATGCAGCAAATGAAAGAAAACAGTCAGTGCAAAGATCGAACGATGCCACCGCGGCGATGAGGTGAGCATGAAATCGAAAGCTTGGTGGGATCACTTAGTGGAAGTTGTGTTTTTATCCTTTGATTTTAGTTGATGTTCTTATAAAATCAATGCTTTTTAAAACTATTTGTTGAGATAAGTGCAGTGTTTCTGGGGACGCGCAGTCCTGTTTTTTCGTGATAATTTTCGTCTCTTTTGTGTGGCTGTTTGTGTGCATGGGGTGATTGGTCAGTATAATTGAATAATGCCGTCATAAGTGCAGTGTTTCTGAGGACGCACAGTCCTGTTTTTTCGTGATAATTTTCGTCTCTTTTGTGTGCATGGGGTGATTGATCAGTATAGTTGAATAATGCCGGCATAAGTGCAGTGTTTCTGGGGACGCGCAGTCCTGTTTTTTTCGCGATAATTTTCGTCTCTTTTGTGTGGGAATAATGTTCCGTCAGTGCAAGCGGATGGTTGTGTGTGTGTGTGCAAAATGAAAAAAAAAAACAAATCAGGATTGTGAGATGGATTTTTGTGGTGTTCTTTTTGTGCTGTATTCGCGATCGTGAAAATCAGGAGTGAGTTGCGCTGTTGCTATAAAACAAGATCGATCTTGGAATTTATTTATATTAATCGGTGAGTTATTGTGTGCTTAAAGCCCTTTCTTCATCATCGTTGGTTGGAAGACAATTTGACGGTTGAGTTCGTTAGTTTTATCGCGTAAAAAATATTTTGATTCATCAAGAACGTTGTGTGGTGCGCGAGTCTTTTTTTGTGTTGAAAAGACCTTCCCATAGCTCCGTAGCTCGGAGGGCTCGACGTCGGTTGTTTGTGTGTTAAGCCCTCTCCATAGCATCGTAGCTCGAGAGGCAACGAACATCAATACCTCATCTAGCTAACAGAAAGAAGATCGGAAGGTATCTGATGGTTGAGTTCGTAGCGTCTATTCCGTAACAAATTTATGAATTAAATGGTTATATAATTAAAATCAGACTACGCTATCATTGCAGCATTGCGTTTAACACCTCATTTTATAAATAAATATTATTAATAATTTCGAGAAAAATTAGAATCCTGCGCTCCAATTAATCGCCGCAGAAAGATATCGTCGCAATGGAAAAGTATAGATGAGAGAGTAGAGTAGGCTTAGAAAAAATCAAACTGAAGTTGTCTGTCAATTTAAGAAAATCGTGATAATGCGCTCTGTACAGGTAATTTTAGTAGAATTTTTAAATTCAACAATTTTTCTAAAGTATTTTTTGTAGAAATGGCGACAGCCCGTCCGGAATGGCCGGGAAGACGACGTTGGCTGGACAGTTCGCGTGTGGACGAAGCAGTTGTTGAAGCGACGGAGTTGTCGGTGCGGAAATGCGACGGCTACCCCGGGACCTGCTGTGGGCAGCGTGCTGCCCGTACTATGTCGTTTCCAAGTCATGTGTAGAGTCAAGTGTCGAGGATGTCGGAACCCGCATCGGGTCAATGGTAGGAAAGTGAGTAATAACTATTTTTTCAAGAAGTTCTTTAAAACATCTCATTTTTTTCAGGTCCGCCCCACATTCCAGAGCTGCAGAAGAGATCAACCTGCACAACGCAATGGTCAGCGAGGCACTCTCCATAGCCACGACCACCGTACTGGCGTTCTAATCCACCAGCGACGTAAACCCGGTAGTTGGTTCCGGCCCGGGAGGTGGCCAAAATCTACGCTTACATCCAAGAAAAATACAATTTCAATGTGATTTGAACTGTAAACAATTTTTGAACGAAATAGAAGAACAAACTAACTATAGTTTATTACTTAAAGAACCACGTGCGTGGATAATTTTATTAGAAAAAGTCAAGTGTTTCATCTCGAGCTGAGATTCGAGCATTTCGCTTATAAAATTTGTAACGGCGATGATACTATTTTTTTTAAAGGTTTGTCTCGCATTTTTAATTTTTCGAAATTCTCTGGCTGGCTGAAGATTACGAAGAATTCAACTACCTAGTTACACCAAAGAACTTAACATAAAGCTTATAAGCTATTATCTATAGATTAACTTTAATTCCTGAACCAGTTGAAGATTACAAAAGACAGATTTTCTCCAGCAGCTATAACGTCGTGAAGGACCAGGACATCGCGCAGATCAACCGGATGTGACCCATTTAGCGGAGTGTAATAGCCTTCTTCACGCAGAAACCTAACTGTCTTAATTCTGGGAAGAGGCACCATGTCAAACCACACAAATTCGAATTAATAGAATATTAATAAGAGCAAGGAGAAGAATTTAAAATAATATTTATATTTTCCGTAAAAATCACTTGCTGCCTGCAATAAACCCACTCAAAACGCAAAATGATACATTTGATCGCGAAAATCAACAAGATTGCTACGATGAATTCAAAAAACTATTGCGCTCGTATCTTTGAGACCCCTACAAGAAAATCACCAAAACTGATATTTTCTCAATACGCGCAATATTTGGTTTTATCTTTCCACAGCCGGCTGTCTAAGATTAAACCATTCCATTAAAAATTTAACAACAGTTAAACGGGAAATGTCTCATCCGCAGCATCAGATTGTTTGCCTTGAGAATAAAATATAATACCTTTCAACAAACACAATAATTTTGGGTCGCATCATCATCTTCTATGATGAATCCTGACCAAGCACCCTAACCTACTAACAAATTTTCAGGTTCCTGGCGCTCGTGGGGTGTAAGCACAGAGTAAATCAGCTGCCCTAGTAGCAACCTGCGCTAACTAACATTCCCGTCCCTTAAAATCGAGATCTACAAACTGACATGGCGGGCGCCGTTGGTGGCCAATGACTGTTACCTATTTGCAACTGATCTAGTTTTAGCAATCATGGTGTTTTATCTTTTCGGCGCATTCATACATGCTGTTGATAAGGGAAACACCACTAGATCGTCGAAGCCTATGATCAGTAGTGCTGAAAGGATATTACGGTTCTGTTCAGCAACGGAGGGGCAACCATGGGTGGTCTCTCATGCTCATGCTCATGCTTTTTAAAACTATTTGTTGATTTTAAAATAAAAAGAACCGCTAAAACAAGATTTAAATGCATTCAAATCTCAAATGTTAAATTTTCTGAATTTTAAAAATATCTCAATGCAAGCAATTAAAAAGTTTTATTTTAATTTTTATTAAAAACAATCCATTTCAACTGAAAGTTGTATCCAGTTCCAGTATTTGGCACAAAAGTTTACATTTTTAAACATATGGGGGTGATGAGGGCCACCCTCAAGAGTTTTTTTTTAAATAAATTTAATAGAGTAATATGTTTATCTATAAGGTGCCTTATATATTTTTTAGTTAGACTAGATTTGCAGAGCTGAGAGCTGTTGCAAATTTGTTTCCTGTAACTCTTTTCATTAATTTTCATTTATTTGAAAATAGTAGTGAATGCAACAAGTCAAAAAGAAGATAATTTCAGCACGAGTCGTTAATTTATCTAACGAGGTTCACTAAGTCGAAAACGAAAAGATCTAAAAATATCAAGTTTTGCAACGAGTTGCAAACCACATTTGTTGAAGACATGACGATCTCTGAAAGATATTTTATTTATGCTGGTGAATAGTATTTTGTTTTTTTTTTTGAATGTAGCTATGTCCAATGACATTGTCCATACTATCTCCATGTAAAAAAATAACACATCTTTAGCGCTAGAGTTAAGATGATGAAAATCTTGGCAAAAATACTAAAATTCAAGCCTTATTTTCAAAATTTCGGATCATACTTAATCCCAAAAAATAGAATTGCAATGAATTTAGTTGAATATGATTTGTTTCCTTATGTTTTACGGCTTTTCAGAATTCAAAATCAAAAACAAAATCGAAAAATTAATGAATTATTCGACGGTCCAAGTTTTTTTTTAAAGGAAACTTGAATTTTAAGAGCGAGTTTTTCACCAATGTGTAACAGGTCGTATCGAGGTGCTCCGATTTGGATGAAACTTTCAGCGTTTGTTTGTCTATACATGAGATGAACTCATGCCAAATATGAGCCCTCTACGACAAAGGGAAGTGGGGTAAAACGGGCTTCGAAGTTTGAGGTCGAAAAAACATGAAAAATCTTAAAATTGCTCGCATTTCCGTTAAATTTCATCAATTCCAACTCTCTTAGGTGCATTCGAAAGGTCTTTTGAAGCACTTCAAAATGTGCCATAGACATACAGGATTGGTTTGACTTTTTCTCATAGCTTTTGCAAATTACTGTTAAAAATGATTTTTTTTAAAACCTTAATATCTTTTTCCAACAGCCTCCAACACCCATACTCCCATAGGTCAAAAGATAGGTAATTTCATGCACTATAAGCCTACGGTAATAACTTTTTGGCCAATCGCAGTTTTTATCATAGTTTTTAAATTTTTCTAGAACAAACATTTCACAACGTTAGTTTTTGCCTTGTAGGCGTCCATAGCGGCACTTTTTGGTCTCAATTTTGTCATAATCGGAATCCTCGGACAATTTCACGTAAGTTAGAAGTATTGGAGTTGTAATTTAGATTTAAAAAATATTTAAATAAAATATTTTTGAAAAAAGAAACAGATCTTATTTATCCTATGATCAATACGTCAAATGCTGTATCAAGTAGGCGAAAACCTGTTTTACCCCTAATCCAACAAATTGTTAAAAAATATTTTAATTCATTCTAAATGGCAATTTTTCCAATCTAAATTACAACTCCAATACTTCTAACTTACGTGAAATTGTCCGAGGATTCCGAATATGACAAAATTGAGACCAAAAAGTGCCACTATGGCGGCCTACAGGGCAAAAACTAACGTTGTGAAATGTTTGTTCTAGAAAAATTGAAAAACTATGAGAAAAACTGCGATTGGCCAAAAAGTTATTACCGTAGGCTTATAGTGCATGAAATTACCTATCTTTTGACCTATGGGAGTATGGGTGTTGGAGGCTGTTGGAAAAAGATAATAAGGTTTTAAAAAAAATCATTTTTAACAGTAATTTGCAAAAGCTATGAGAAAAAGTCAAACCAATCCTGGATGTCTATGGCACATTTTGAAGTGCTTCAAAAGACCTTTCGAATGCACCTAAGAGAGTTGAAATTGATGAAATTTAACGGAAATGCGAGCAATTTTAATATTTTTCATGTTTTTTCGACCTCAAACTTCGAAGCCCGTTTTACCCCACTTCCCTTTATCGTAGAGGGCTCATATTTGCCATGAGTTCATCTCATGTATAGACAAACAAACGCTGAAAGTTTCATCCAAATCGGAGCACCTCGATACGACCTCTAGAACAAACCGAGCAATATTTACAAAAACTGCCTCTTAAGCATTTTTTAGCTTCCTGATTTTGTTGAGGAAATTTTGAATGGGAAAGGAAAAGCTTGGAGCTTTTTGGATCGAACTTATTTGCTTCAAAACAATTTAATAATGGTCTGGTTTAGTTGTACAAAACTGTATATCTTTAGTTTTAATGACTAGTATTGGTAACTTACACACTCAAAAAATTAGTTCACATTAACGTTATTTTAAAAATTATAAAAAGTTTTAACATCAAAAATAAATTGGGTAATTCTCTACCAACTCACACGAAATCGGGAAAAGTTGCCCCGACCCCTCTTCGATTTGCGTGAAACTTTGTCCTAAGGGGTAACTTTTGTCCCTGATCACGAAACCGAGGTCCATTTTTTGATATCCCGTGACGGAGGGGCGGTACGACCCCTTCCATTTTTGAACATGCGAAAAAAGAGGTGTTTTTCAACAATTTGCAGCCTGAAACGGTGATGAGATAGAAATTTGGTGACAAAGGGACTTTTATGTAAAATTAGACGCCCGATTTGATGGCGTACTCAGAATTCCGAATATACGTATTTTTCATCGAAAAAAACACTAAAAAAGTTTTAAAAATTCTCCCATTTTCCGTTACTTGACTGTAAAAAATTTTGGAACATGTCATTTTATGGGAAATTTAATGTACTTTTCGAATCTACATTGTCCCAGAAGGGTCATTTTTTCATTTAGAACAAAATTTTTCATTTTAAAATTTCGTGTTTTTTCTAACTTTGCAGGGTTATTTTTTAGAGTGTAACAATGTTCTACAAAGTTGTAGAGCAGACAATTACAAAAATTTTGATATATAGACATAAGGGGTTTGCTTATAAACATCACGAGTTATCGCGATTTTACGAAAAAAAAGTTTTGAAAAAGTTACTTTTTGCGTTTCTCTTTGTTTCGTCGTCCGTGTCTGTCGCGGGTGACCATGAATGGCCATGATCGATGACGACCAACTTTTTCAAAACTTTTTTTCGTAAAATCGCGATAACTCGTAATGTTTATAAGCAAACCCCTTATGTCTATATATCAAAATTTTTGTAATTGTCTGCTCTACAACTTTGTAGAACATTGTTACACTCTAAAAAATAACCCTGCAAAGTTAGAAAAAACATGAAATTTTAAAATGAAAAATTTTGTTCTAAATGAAAAAATGACCCTTCTGGGACAATGTAGATTCGAAAAGTACATTAAATTTCCCATAAAATGACATGTTCCAAAATTTTTTACAGTCGAGTAACGGAAAATGGGAGAATTTTTAAAACTTTTTTAGTGTTTTTTTCGATGAAAAATACGTTCATTCGGAATTCTGAGTACGCCATCAAATCGGGCGTCTAATTTTACACAAAAGTCCCTTTGACACCAAATTTCTATCTCATCACCGTTTCAGGCTGCAAATTGTTGAAAAACACCTCTTTTTTCGCATGTTCAAAAATGGAAGGGGTCGTACCGCCCCTCCGTCACGAGATATCAAAAAACGGACCTCGGATTCGTGATCAAGGACAAAAGTTACCCCTTAGGACAAAGTTTCACGCAAATTGAAGAGGGGTCGGGGCAACTGCTGTGTGAGTTGGCGGAGAATTACCCAATTGCTATAATTATTTTTTTATTGCATTTGTTCAATTTTATTTCCTTGATAACTTTTTCTTCATAAAATTGATAGAAGATTTAAAAAAAAATACATTCGAATTAACTTCTAAATAAGAAGGAATTCTTTCCTCATCAAAAAGTCTCCCAATCCCTCAAACTCTAATCTGTGTCAGCCGAGCAACCCGAGTTCGCTGGCCCTGTTGTAACACGAATAAAAAAAAACCGTGGACACAATGAGCGCCTCCCAAATCTTGCCAGTCCCATCTTGCTTTCGGAGTCCCATAAGGCTCCTCCGCCGATCGATCGGCCGTCTGGATTGTCCTTAAGCGCGGTACACCCGGCTGGCTTAAAAACGCCACATCGAAATGAAAAATAACCCAAACCAGGCACGATGCACTTTTCAATTGTATCGCACGATCAAGCTGTGGTTGGGGGTTTTCAGGTTGTTGTGCTTTTTTTCCAGCGCAACATTGAAAGTTCTTTTGAAGGAAAAACGAGGGAAGTTCGAGCCCTTTTTTGGTTTAGGGTAATTTGTGGATTTTTTTTTGTGATTTTATTATAATTGATATTAAGAAATTAGAAATTTCATTGAAAAAAACATTGATTTCAAGATTTTTTATAAGCATTTTTAAAACAACAATCAAATCACCCCAGTTCATGTCTCGAGGTTGCCAATTGATCGGTTGTGATAAAGAAAAAGCGAAAACAGAAATTGATCATTGGCGATGGCGCGTTTTCCTGGGCCATCGTCCTGAGCTCAGAAAATCGCGAGCAGCCAGGCAAAAGAAAGTTAATTACACTTTTTTTTCTCTTACTCGTTTTCAGCTTAAGGTGATCGTGTTCCCCGGAGGTTGCGAGGGTTGAGTTGTTCAAACAAAAGCGCACGAATTTTGCCCTCCCTACCTTTTCCCCCGTACTGGATTTAGGGTCTCTCGGGCAGCTTTCGCTCGACCCTGAGAGCTTGGCGGTTTCGCCCGATCGAATGACACTCCACCGTGGTTGTGGCTATGGGTTGGAATGATCGAATATGGGCGATTCCCCTGTGCCTCTGCGTCTGTCCGTGATTGAAATCGAAGGGTCCTCAGTCGGAAAACGTGGGGTCTCGAAAATTAACCGAAAAAAGACCCACAGCTGCCTGAAACAAAGAGCTGACTCTTTCCCGTGGCCAAATTAGATGATCACGTTGGCTCGGAACGTCGAGGCATCCCTTTGGGTTCGGGGGCTCTGCGCAGAGGTCAACATTATTTGGCGACGTGATGACCTCTAGGGTGGGAATCTGGTTCGGAGATCTTTTATGGCTCGACAGCTTCGAAAATTTTGCCGTGGAGAAGCCCAGCTTTCCAATTCAATTAAAATGCCTTTTGAGAATTTCATGAGGCAAAAATAATATGATTGGAATCCAGCATTTTTCTAAATTTACATTTAAAAGAGCTCCGTCAGCTTCAAACATGTAACGAATTCATTTTAAAAAATGATTCCTGATTTAAATATGTCTTTTATTACGAAAAGATGAATTGCCATGATAAGTATTTTCAAATACATAAAAAATAATACATTTATAAGAGGGCTACAAAAAAAATCGTTAGCGCTAGAATTAAGGCTGGTGCAAAATCTGATACCGGAGCGAAAAATTAAAAAAAAGGATTTTAGGAAAAATTCTTAAACATTGTCAAATAAAATTTCAGAAACGTTCAAAGAAGTATAAATGTTACGTTTGATTCTTAAAAAAGTATTTTTTTGAAAGGGCAGAAAATTTCACAAAATTTTAAATTTTTAACATTGGAAATCGAACCAATAGTTTACAAAACATCACGAGTTTAAAAATGTGCGCTTATTAGGCGACACTGAGAAAAAAACATTTTTCATAAAAAAAACTTTTAAAGGCAACAAATTGAAAAAAGAGGAAAAAAAATTCCCAGCTTCACGAGATTATTTTGTAGGGGTGCTATTCCTTCATAACATATTTTTTAAATGCAAAAAAAAAACTGAACATCTATGAAAAAAACTGAACATCATATATGATCCATCAGGTCTGAAAGGGTTAAAATCAAATCCAATGAAATCCCTTGAAAGTTAGGTTGAAATAAAATATATTCTAGGATTGCACAAACACCAATCACATCCGTTTAAACACGTTAAAATAGTAGTTTATGCAACAAGTTGCAAAAAGAGGATTTTTTTCAGCACGAGTCGTACATTTGGCCGGGACCGTGGTGTAGGGGTAAGCGTGATTGCCTCTCACCCAGTCGGCCTGGGTTCGATCCCAGACGGTCCCGGTGGCATTTTTCGAGACGAGATTTGTCTGATCACGCCTTCCGTCGGAAGGGAAGTAAATGTTGGTCCCGGACTAACATAAAAAAGGTTAGGTCGTTAGCTCAGTCCAGGTGTAGGAGTCGTCTCCCTGGGTCCTGCCTCGGTGGAGTCGCTGGTAGGCAGTTGGACTCACAATCCAAAGGTCGTCAGTTCGAATCCCGGGGTGGATGGAAGCTAAGGTGTAAAAAGAGGTTAGCAATTGCCTCAACAATCAAGCTTTCGAACACCTAGTTTCGAGTAGGAATCTCGCAATCGAGAACGCCAAGGCAATGCTGTAGAGCGAATAATTTGATTTTTTTTCGTACATTTATCCAACGAGGTTCACCGGGTTGGATAAATACGAAGAGTGCTGAAAAAATCAAGTTTTGCAACGAGTTCCATACAACATTTTTTGCAATTCCAAAAAACACACACTGAGTGAAATTTTAAGTCAAATTTTCATGTATTTTGTCAATAAATCGTTTAAATCAAAAAAATGTTGAAAAGTGTTACTTTTCGAAACAAGTGCTGAAAAGTTGAACTTTTTAGCACCCATTTGAGTGCTGAAAAGTTGAACTTTTCAGCATTTATTTTGAAAAGTGTTGCTATTCGATTCTGTTATTTTTGGTACAGAAAAGTAGGCTATTTCGTCGTTCAAGAATGACAGGAAAAGTGAGTAGTTTCACGACGGAATTGCAAAATAGTAGTTTATGCAACAAGTCGCAAAAAGAAGAGTTTTTCAGCACAAGTTGTACTTTAATCCTACGAGTTTCACCGAGTTGGATAAATATGATAGGTGCTGAAAAACTGAAGTTTTGCAACGATTTCCATACAACGTTTACATTTGCAATTCCAAAAAACACCCTTTGTATGGAATTGTAAGGCAAATGTCCATGTATTTAGTCAATTCACCGTTTAAATCAAAAGAATGCTGAAAAGTATTACTTTTTTCAAACAAGTTCTGAAAAGTATCTTTTTGCAATTCCGTCGTGAAACTACTTACTTTTCCTGTCATTCTTGAACGACGTAACAGCCTACTTTTCTGTACCAAAAATAACAGAATCGAATAGTAACCCTTTTCAAAACAAATGTTGAAAAGTTCTACTTTTCAGCAATGAAATGGATGCTGAAAAGTTGAACTTTTCAGCACTTTGACTCAATGCATGGACATTTGTCTTATAATTCTGTCCAAAGAGTGTTTTTCGGAATTGCAAAAAACGTTGTATGGAACTCGTTGCAAAACTTGATTTTTCATCACTCGTCGTATTTATCTAACTCGGTGAACCTCGTTAGATAAATGTGCGACTCGTGCTGAAAAAAATCCTCTTTTTGCAACTTATTGCATAATAGTAGTTTATGCAACAAGTTGCAAAAAGAGGATTTTTCAGCACGAGTCGTACATTTATCCAACGAGGTCCACCCTTTAAACAGAATTATAGAACAAATGTCCATGCATTGAGCCAATGAATCGTTTAATTCAAAAAAATGTTGAAAAGTATACCAAGTGCTGAAAAGGTCAACTTTTCAGCATCCATTTCAGTGCTGAAAAGTTGAACTTTTCAGCATTTATTTTGAAAAGTGTTGCTATTCGATTCTGTTATTTTTGGTATAGAAAAGTAGGCTATTTCGTCGTTCAAGAATGACAGGAAAAGTGAGTAGTTTCACGACGGAATTGCAAAATAGTAGTTTATGCAACAAGTCGCAAAAAGAAGAGTTTTTCAGCACAAGTTGTACTCCTACTTTGATTTATCGTTCTATAATTTGACACATCCTGCTCTCGACGGTCCCTTCAATAGCGACTACGAGAGAGTGTACTGTACTTGTAAAGAAACATAAACATTGATTTTCGATGAATGCAAAATTTATAAGTCGAAAATGACTTTAGCAACAAAACATGAGTGATCAAGTGTACCATAAATAACTCAAATTGATTCAAACAAATTTTGAAAGGCCATTTCAAATTGAATAAGGGGTTTTGTGGGGACGCTTTGAAAATTTATTACGTGATAAGTCAACAATCAACACAATAAATCGAATCGATCCCCATTCGAAACGGCGCAGGGAATTCGCAAAAAGGCAGAAAATTAATCATTCACGCGTTTAAGCCACATTCAAACCAGGCACCTTGTGACAAACTGAATCGCGTCTGCTGTTGGCCCTCGAGCTCTCGGACAAAACTTCGCCGCTGCCGCCGGCCCGTCAACCAATTTGGAACAGAAATTATGCATAAATCGAGAGATCCGTTGACTCGCTTGTCACTGTGCTCCTTCACGGGCTCCGTCCATAATTGAACCCAATCGATTACTTATTTTGAGCGATGACCATTTAAGTGGTCACATCGGGGAGATGGTATTGTGTGATGAAACTTGACCAACTTGACGCCTTTTTTCCGCGCAGCAATGACTCTTTGAAGTCACACCATCATCAAAGACCTCAGCCTGCCAGGGTGACCCCGACGTCGGAGTGGCCGGATTGGCCAGGGCCATTTGCAGATCATTCGTCATCAAGCTGTGAGCAGGCGCGGTTTGTGACCATGGCTGGCGGCTGGTGAGTTTGGTAATGAGTATTCGGCTGGGCTGTGGACAAGCACAGCATGACAAATGTATATATCCAGCCGACAAACTAACTAACTACTAAAGCCGGTCGATGGCGATGGCCCTGGTGAAAATCGAAAATGCCATTAGTGAACCCGGGCAACATGTGTGCTCTACTGGGGGAGATGGGTTAAACTGGGTTATGATTATTGTTAGGCTGTTGAAAATATTTTCCTGTCCTGTGTTCCTGTCGACAAATCTGAGCTGTTTTTTTTCTAATTTGCAGGGTTTTTTTAGAGCGTAACAATGTTTTAAGTTTAAAGCAAATAATTACAAAAAATGATACATAAACATAAGGGGTTTGCTTGTAATCATCACGAGTAATCGCGATTTTACGCGATTTTTAACCCTGCAATGTTACAAAAAACACGAAATTTTAAAATAAAAAAAAAGTTCTAAATGAAAAATCGACCCTTCTGGGTTAATGTAATAACGAAAAGTACACTAAATTTCCCAAAAACTGACATGTTCCAATTTTTTTTACGATTGAGTAACGAGAAATAAAAAAGATTTGCTGTTTCTTGGTGAGAGCTTTCCATCATAAGTTGATAAAATTTTAAATTCCCCTATATTATGATATTATAAATTAAATAACCCTTCTATCCCTTCCCCATTATCCTTTTCCCAATTCCCACTTTCCCCAACTTCAATTGCCCAATTCCACTTCCCTCCTAAAAATATAATTATTTGCCAAATTACACTAACACACCACACCTAACTGATTCGGAGCGTTTGGTACGGTATGTCCACGCATCCTTCCTCCCTGTTGATTCTGTGAAATGTGATCCGTTTATCGAATCTGTCTCTGCGGTTAATGCAACGCAGTAGGCCTGGCCGCTTTAATTTTTGCTGTACATTTTTGGGGTTACTCGGATGTACTGTAATCATTAATATTGACAAGAAAGGACTTGAGGCGTAATCTAACCGCAGGTTCTTCCAGGATGCTTGCTTCGGACTGGCTGCGCTTTTTAATTCAGACAATAATTTTATTTGTTTAATACTTCATGAACAGCCTTTAGGGCCGGTCATAGAAATATTTTAAAAAGCCGTCGCGGGCCGGATGAAATGGCTTCACGGAACGGATCCGGCCCGCGGGCCGGACGTTGGGCAGGCCTGATTTATAGGTTCCAACTTAAGGTCTACTCAAAAAGAATTTAGTTATTTTCAAGAATCTGATTTGTTTGATAATTAAAAAACAAACGTTTTGGAATAAATGCAATTGGGTACTAAAGCCCTATGTCAATTTTTATGTACAACGGTAAAAAACACGCTTAAAAACATTTCTGATCACTTTTTTTTTCATTTTAATGCAAATTTTTTTTTGACAAGACAACATTTTTTCGATGGATCAACTATGGTCCCCTTGGAACGAGCTGTCAAGTAGGAGCTTTTCTGTCAAGAAGGACCGCAAGGTTAATTTTTCAAAATTGATTTAAAAATCAATTTTAAACTTTTTGTGGTCGTACAAAGGGTCATTGTACTCAGAAAAATAAGCTTTATCGCTGTAAACAATAATATCAGCAATCTAAGCTTCATTTTAGGACTCAATTCGGTTGGAAAGTATATAGCCGTATTGTTAAACTGATAATTTTGATGGATATTTTAACCGACATGGCATGTCAAAACCAAATGAAATCAAAACCGATGAAATGTTAAAAAAGCCGAAAGTTAACATTACGGCTCTAATTTAAGTAAATCTCTAACTGCCTAAATTTACAAGAACTCATCTCCATTCTTTAGGAAACATGGATAAATATTGTTTACCTTTGAAAAATTCAAAAAATAAATAGAGTATGATGATCTAAATTGAAGTTATACAAAATTATCAAATTATCAAATTGATACGAAATTTCATAAAAATATATAAATTTTGAAAAAATGTTGTTCTTCGACAACTTGGTATAACCCCACGTTCTTCACAACAACAATATGACATTCCAGCGCTCCACGGTTGTTTTTTGCGTCCAGCCAGGGCCCAATAGAAATTATGTAACAAAAGTCAGTTTTATCACAGTACGCGTTCCACTCCAATGGGCAGCAGCCTTTAACGCAAATTCGAGTTGCGAAATTGTTATTTTTTGCCGAAGCTTAAAACTGTTGAACCTGTCGCGAGGGCCTGACTGGCCATCTGCTGTCGATTTGCCTATCGAGGTCTCTCATTTGGCGGCATGAATGGGTGTGATTGTTGTTGGTGAGATGTTTAGAGAGTCATTGATCAACCGTTTTGTTTTGATCTGATAATTGACGGTTTGGCGATGGAGTCAAATCACAAAAAAATAGTTTTTGAAAACAATACTTAAAACAAGAATGAGCTTTTAAAGCATTACTTAAAGGTATGAGGTGAAGTCTGATAGGGACGGATTTTCTTCAAATTATTGTGTTGTTCCTTCGAAACTGCAATTAATTCCTACAACACTAATTGCATGCAATAAACGACTAAAATAGAAGGAACAAAAAGCAAATCTCTGCACATAGACCCTTCTTCGATCATCGCTCGCGAACCCGCTGGCCGGATCGCCGGGGTCACAATCGATTTGTTATGCTGCGCACGCATCTGTGCAACAACACACAGAAGGTACCATAGTCTGCAGAAAATCGCTGTTTTTGCTGCTGCTGCTGCTGCCGTCCAGTAAGTGCGGCCAGAGCGTGAATCATGCTGAGCATAGGCCGTTGCTGCTGCAAAGGAGACTCGCTTCGGAACCCAAGGAATATGCAGGCGATGAATAATGACGTTGATTATAAATTCTTGCAGCATCCAGCGAATATCTTCATCGCGCGAACTGCAGCGTCGCTGGAACTCGATGGATTGCACAAGACTCGTTTTATGGCATATTTATAAATGATTCAACCTGTGGGCTTTGGCAAACGAATCACTCATATCTGCTGCTGTTGTGGGGTCAGGCAAATGCGCATAAAAAAAAAAACAAGAATCGTTTACAATTGCTTCATGAACGTTCCTTTGCCCAACGCAGCTTTATTAGATGTTTTACATGAATCAAAACGATTTGACATGCACGCGCTGTGGGCAACGTTTCCAGCTGCAGCAGAAATTCTCACACGTTCCAGATGCATCCAGGGGGAAAAACGTTTTAAAAAATACCCAGGCTTGAAGTCCATCGCATAGCAATTAGCGATTTGATTTTCTGGGAGGACGGTACGTACGCGTATGGTCACTCTAGGACTAGATGGTTGCTGACTGGAAACCGCAACCGCATCATCATCATCAGGAGCTGCAGTCATGCAACAGCTCTTTTCAATCAGTTCGGGAATAGTGCATCCACCGTTGTCCACCAACAGCTTGATGTCGTGGGTAGAATTCTGATGGAATTGTCCATTCAAGTGCTAGTGATTTGGTGGTGAAATTGTTACTGCTAAGGTAGCAGGGTGGTTTTGTGATTCTGTATTTTTATCGTATTTTTAAATTCAGGAGAATATTCAATACGAATTTGCATCTAAATTTGTACAACCAATGGGTAATTCTCCACCAACTCACACAGCAGTTGCCCCGACCCCTCTTCGATTTGCGTGAAACTTTGTCCTAAGGGGTAACTTTTGTCCCTGATCACGAATCTGAGGTCCGTTTTTTGATATCTCGTGACGGAGGGGCGGTACGACCCCTTCTATTTTTGAACATGCGAAAAAGAGGTGTTTTTCAATAATTTGCAGCCTGAAACGGTGATGAGATAGACATTTGGTGTCAAAGAAACTTTCATGTAAAATTAGACGCCCGGTTTGATGGCGTACTCATAATTCCGAAAAAAAAAATTTTTTATTGAAAAAAAAAAAACCCTAAAAAAGTTTTAAAAATTCTGCCATTTTCCGTTACTCGACTGTACAAATTTTTGGAACATGTCATTTTATGGGAAATTTAATGTACTTTTCGAAGCTACATTGACACAGAAGGGTTATTTTTTCATTTAGAAGAATTTTTTTTCCATTTTAAAATTTCGTGTTTTTCCTAACTTTGCAGGGTAATTTTTTACAATTTTTTTACAAAATTGTAGAGCAGACAATTACAAAAAAATAGATATATAAGCATAAGGGGTTTGCTTATGAACATCACGAGTTATCGCGATCTTACGAAAAAAAAGTTACGATGATAATATTCATGCCTCAAATACAACTCTGGAGTTTTTTTTAAAGGGTCCAATAAACGAAATAAACACCCAAAAAGCAAAAACTGAAAATTTGGTTTATTAGACCTTTTCAAAAAAGAAAAAGAAAAAAAAAATCACTACAATTCTGTAGCTGTCCTTTCAAAACAGCTATGAAAATATTCAAAAATCTGTACCATGAGAATGGATTTTCTTATCGATTTGGTGCTTTCGGCCCTGTTGTATGTGTCTTGAAAAAATATCTTTCAATTTGTAAAAAATCTCACCCTTGCAAATTTAGTTTAGATTTTTTTCTTTCCATCTCTTAAAAATATCTTTTGGAAATAAATTATAATTGACTTACATTTAAATTTCCATTAAAAAAAACTTATGAAATTATATGTTAACTTTTGAGATTACATTCTAAAACGCTTTTTGATATTTTAACAAAATTTTAGTTTTTTGGACTACTTATTGACTAAGTTCAGGAAAAAAAATATTGATGTTGTGCTTTTTTTTCTGATCAAAACATAACGGTAATTATGTACGCAGCATTTTGTGATCATTATAAATAATTTTAAAAATTTTTAATTTAAAAAAAGCATGAAGTTTAACAATTTTTATTTATTTTTTCACCTTCCTTCCTCCATTTGATCTTGATCAGAGCCGCAAGATAAAAACTTTAAACAACTTTGCAATCTTTTAAAAAAATACATAAATTTTGATATTCATATTTTTTTCCTGGATAAGTTCAAGCTTGACCACCTCTGATTTTTTTTTCGAAAACATCATGACATTTCCTATGAATTTGCTTCCAAGTGAAGATTGCTTTGAAATAGCGTCTTTATATCGATTTTCAATATTAAAATATTAAAATTTTATGATCTTTGCAACAAACACATTCTCATAACATCGATATTCAGCATTACTTCATAGAAGGTATACACTTAGGAGCCCAGGGCGGCGAAGTCCTTGTAGATAAAAGGAAGACACTAGTGGTTGGCACTAGCAATGGTAGCTGACAGCAATAAAGTCAACTTCGTTTCGTTTTTCATAGAAGGTCCAAATTAACTTGTTAAGTACCATTTGAGATAAGGGTTGGTTTCAGTGCTGCAAATGAGTGATAGAATGAGGGATGAGGGATCATTTGATAATCTCTGCACCAAAATATCAGAGAGTATAGCGACCGTCACTATAGCTTGTGAGATCTCTTCTTGTGTCTCGTGATTCCCATCGATGGCATTTTCTCTCTATCACTCCTCTCCTTTTCATTGACTATGCGCTCTTACCGCTGAGTCTCTCAATCTCCTCTCAGAAAACTGCAATGAAAGAACGTGAGACGGCCATTAGTATCTGATGACCACCCATGACGTCCCGTTAAACCGCGCTTGCAAAATGGAGCATTTCCATTCGAGCAGTTTTTGCTTTTTTCTATAATGTATTCCTTATGGGAGAACTGTCATTTCTACCACTCGAATCGGGTGCTCCATCGGTTTTGTGGCGGCTTTTGTGGTTAAACGCTTTCGCGGTTGGTTGATTTTGAATGCGGGAATGAGATAGAAAAGGAGAATGTCAAACGCGAGTGTGTAAACACAAAAACATGTTCGGCGCTGAGAGTACCAATACGGAAAGAAGAGCAATTGTATTTGTAGCATGAGTATTCTAGCTTGATAATTGTTGTAACTGAAAGCTGATAGATTGATATCTTTACAACTCTGGTTGTTTTTAAATGTCCGTTAGAGTTTTTCGTTAGATAAAATTTTATCTTCCAACTTTTGATCTTCAAAATGCAATGGTGTTGTTTGTTGTAATTTGTTTGTTTTTGTAATATCTTTCCCTTATTATACTGAAATTTATATTTTTCTCACAAACAAAGCTTAATATATGCAGACTGACGCCGAGCTCCTGTGGTCTAGTGGTACGGGTTTAGCTTTGTAAGCGAAGGTCGATGGCATTAAACCCATATTGACGAATTTAAAGGGGTAGGTGCAGGTCAAGAGGAGAATTCACGTCACGAATTATTATAAACCAAGATACCCCATAGGAGATTTATACTAAGAAATTTTAGTTTTACCGGCCTGAATCAGAATCTTTAAAATTTATATGTGTGACGGCCATAATATTTATTATAACAAATATTTTTGGATGAGTCCAATTGTACAAATTTGAAGCATATGTTCAGTTTGGTATTTTTTTTTGGTTTTTAGTTTATTGTGGACCCTTAATTTTTAAGAGGGAGCCTTATATTTGTAACGAATTTTATATAATAATTATGGGTTTTTGTTCCTTGGTTAGCATTCTAACTATTCGATTTAGAAAAAGAATACTTGAATGTATCACCCCAAACCAATCTTAAAATTACAAATTATAAGTTTTCTCATTGTCACTAACTACAGCTTGGACCATGTCATTCTGTTTAAAAATTTAATTTCAATAGTTCTCCAAATCCCTCTCCCAAACCGCGCCA